>NC_053120.1:26069494-26201994 GCF_010015445.1 Perca fluviatilis
GAGCTTTCTAATCCACCCACTACCCTCTGCACTGCCTCGATCTGCATATGATGTGGGAGGCTATTGTGTGAACTCACTGATCTGATGCCACATTAAGTATAGGCAACAGACGCACACCTCACACACATACCCACTTATCATTTAATAAAGGTACCAGCAGTGTAACCAAGGCAGTGTGCAGGGAGAGATTTCTACTGTATTACATGTTTTTTTGCATAATCTACAATATGTTTTTACTGCCTGCACTGTATTGTTCTTTGGGTAGATCTGCAGTAAAATGTTTCCTAACGAACAGGAAATAAAAAGCTTTTGTTGTTATTGCACGTGTTATTTGGCCAGTGGCTGAAGATACTCGCGGGATGTTGATGTACTTGAATATAGAGAAGCTTTTATTTTGACGCAGCATGCTTTTCTCACTAAGCTTAAATATTTGTGATGGAAAGCTCAGAGGAGTCTTTATGAGCAATTGTTGCCTCCAGCTGCGTGCAAACTCTGCGTTAATGTCTAATTTTGTATGTGCATTTATATATATCATGCTTGACATCACTGATTCAAGTATGAGTAAGTATGAGAAAGACCAAAGTTGTGACAAAAATACTGCTTTTCTCCAACTTTCTCCATTCCCCCCCTGCTTCACTAAGCACTCCCAATGATTTCTAACTTACTGCTCAATATCACTATGACCAAGCTCCCATAATCCCCTCTGACACATTCCACAGGCTGCATATTTTACATTCGAGTTGAAGTTATTTTTGTCTTGGTTAAGAGGTTGCAGAGAGTGACATCACATCTGCAGCTGATTTTCTGAAAGAGGAAACGCAGATTCACAAGCCTGAAAGGGTGCAGGATTTTCCGAATAATGATTCCCATTTAGCTCATGACTTTTTACCATGATGCATTTAGAATTCCATACAGCGGATATATATATTTCTGTTGGCTTATCCTTCCTCCTGCTGGCATTAAGCAGTTTAAAGTCTCTCACTCTTTGGGTGTTTTTGTAGTAAAGGTGGAAATGAACTGCAGCAGAGCGGAGCTCAGTAATCCTGCCCCCTGCGCCTTCCAGCCACACATTCCTTATTTACTCCTGACAGCTTCAAATTGAAACTGTGATCACATTTTCCACACTGTTCTTCAGCTACGCTCACTTTTGGAGTCAACCAGCCTTACACAGTGAAGGGAGGTTTTTTTCCACTGTTTCTCTCCCCTGTCTCTCTCTCTTGATATCTCTCTTTCTTCCCATCTCGCTGCAGTCCAGGCTTGCTTGCTTTCTTCAGGGATTTATCAATAGCCAACCCTGACATCCCTTTTTTTTTGTCCTCCAGCCGCTCTCTCTCTCTCTCTCTCTCTCTCTCTCTCTCTCTCTCTCTCTCTCTCTCTCTCTCTCTCTCTCTCTCTCTCTCTCTCTCTCTCTCTCTCTCAGGATTGGACAGTCCATGTGTTAAGACTGGAGAAAAAGGGGAGAGATTGGATTAGGAGAACAGAGAAGGGGAAAAGGTGAATTAATCAAGGCCAGTGTGACAGCCACAGACAGTTCTGTCATTACCGTCTGATAAAATGGGAGCAAAGGCTCATGGCTGGCAAGTAAATATGGGCTGTTTGTCTGAACTTTCTGTCTTCTTATTTGTACTTCAGCCATGTAGATGTTTATCTGAGGATTGCCTCAAGTAAGAAGCACATACAGATTTTTAAGAGTCATTGTATAAGAGTTGGCTAAAATCTACACTGAACCTTTTAAATTGAATTCAGTTTGTTTTACTGGAATGGTTGCACATAATTCAACTTGTAAACTCCAGTGTTGCTAACACGAGTGGATAATACATTAAATCTATGGACTGGAACAGATGGCTTTGTCTGAACAACCCAGTCACGGTATCACACACACTTAAAGGGCACCAACATCTAAATCCAAAAATGAGCTGAAAATGAATCAATATCTCCCTCCCTCTTGTTTACTCACTGAATAACAGATGTCTCGGTACACTCCAAACAGACACATTCAAGCTTAAACTCACACACAATCACTCGTGTCTGTTCACATCGTCGCTCTTAAAGGGATGACAGAGAGCACACCTATAGCCTGCAGCCGGAGCGTATGCACAGGGTGGCCGTGACAGAGACAGCCAGGCACTTTGTTTGTGTCCTGGCTCTGTGCCCAGACTTGCTCTACCATGATGTTGTGGGCAGCAGCTTGAGCGCTTGGCTGGACTTCACATTACTCATTAGCTGCCCCAGTGGCACACAGGCTAGCAAACAGAGAGGAACAGGGGAACCCATGCTCGGGCCCAAATGGACCGCAAGACTCCTCTTCTGCACATGTGCTCACATACAGTATAGTTATTGCTCACAAGAATCAATAGCTCCGCTGAATACAAATTAAAATAGAAAAATAAATACTTCCAAAGGATAAGATGGGGAAGCACAAATAATCATTTGTATCAGTGCATTCATATACAGGATAGGCGAGACAATAACCAGTCCAAGTCTCATAGCCAGACTGGAAATACGGTTATGTGTAAACAAGACTTTGACTACCTAATTTTGAACTATTAAAAAGAGAAATTGACTTGACATCAGTGTCTCCTGACAGCAGGTAGGATGGACAAAGAGTCTGTTGCTATAGAAATGGTGAGTATATTTAACTGAAGAATTGGAGTGTAAATCTTAGTGAAAGGCCTGTACGTCTATCAGCTGTGTATCAGCGAGAGCAGATGGTGCAAATATCACAATTATACATAGATGAAATTACATTGGCAGAGGCCAAGCATCTCAGTTTCACTTCATTTAAAAACTAATGCAAGGTCATCAAGCCAGATGTAAATGAGAGAAAATGAGCAATGTGGAAAAATATGATTCTATTATTCTATTCAGTAAACGGCTGTTTTCTTTTCCCAACTTCAACTTTTAATATGCAGTCACTAGCTAGTGAGTATCTGAGACTGCCCTGATAAAAGTCCATGTAGCAGGATGTCAAGCCTGTTGCCTTAATAATAACACAGGCTTGCATTGCCACGGGCAAAACAACCATTGTGCCATGCACACACTATGTCCAATAAAGAAAGAAGGGCTTAAAGGGGACTCCCCGTGACTATACCTCATTTAAACCTAATAAGAATTTAGCTTTTTCCCCTGTGCATAGCAAAAAGCCATGCTCTGTATACAGCAGTGCTTTGTGGATCCAAGAGCTCCAAATCTTTGTGAGATTATAATGCTCCACCCTTTCCAGCTTTCCAGCTGTGCATTGTTGTCTACCCAGTCTTATTTGTGTACAGTCATCGCTGTGCAGCAGGGTTTGGGCTAGAAGAGGTGCACAGGGTGGCCCCCTGTTGCCCCCCCCCCCCATCCATTGGGTTAGCGTGCTTATGATTTCCATTAGATCAGAGTACTTTCACTTGGCTGCCTGTTCTGCCAACTTTCCCAGCCCTTGTCACATGACCAATTAATGTTTCCATGAAGACTATCCAAAATTCTGATACCATGGAACCAGCACTGAAACTTTTTAAATAGCAAATTTGTATTGTATTTTGATATAAATTTTTTTAATGAAAACAAGTGAAATTAATAATGAATGTGATGGTTTTTTTTTAGCAGAATTACATTGTTTTGTTCTATCCTATCCAATATTTTTCTATATTTCTATTTATTATTATATGTTATTAGTCCACCTTGTGACACACCACCTAAAACATCCTGGAATCACCCCTGCTGTGCAGTAATCTGAGCCACTTTAAAAATGCTCAAATGCCATGACGGTCTGCTCAGCCTTGTTAAGACAAGTAAAGTGTCAGAGTGAGAGAGACACAAGGATGATGATGATGACCCGGAGCTGCCAGTCTGTTAAAGCACTGGACAAATAGTTTTTGACGTGACATTGTATAATTGTCTACAATTTGGTTTGCTCTTTACTCTGTGCTGTTTATTCTGTTGCTTTCGTGATCTTAACATTCCTTCTGCTTACTGTATGTTGCTCTCTCCCTTTCCATCGCAGCCGCTCGCCTCGCTCACTTAATATCTGCCAACCTCAGCTTTATTGAGGCACGAATCTGTGACTGAGGTTCACCTGCTTCTTCATTTGCTGCCTCAGCTCGTTTGGGGCTTAAAGCTTTATATGATGGATAATCTCAGCTGGCGTGTATGATCCTGGAGCTGCGGCCATGTTTTGTGTACTATTTGACTTCATTTGTTTCCCACAACAGTACATCTTGGTACTAGTATTTATTTTTGTCTTCAGTGTGCTAACATTTTCAGCTCAGTGTCCCCCTCCTTTCTCTAACACTACAGTGTATATTTCCCTCACCCTCTCTTACATACACCCATCCATCCCTACATTTGGTTTAAAATTAAACATTCAATTAACTTTAACTATAGACTGTGTTATAAATAATTGCTGTGATTTAATTAGCTAAGCTAGCAGGGGAGTTTACTCTCATCTACTTGCTTTGGTTTAGTCCTGAAGCCTTGACTTAATTAATGAATTTGTGCGGTGCCTGAGCCAGTCATATACTACGAAGCATTCACACCTGCTACTTTCTTATTGCCAGGCAACAATCAATTATTTAACATTTCATTGAAGCTGCCTGGATGGCTCTGGATCTGTCTAGCTCAGCTCACCATGCCGCTGTCAGCTACACAGACTTATGCACTTATGCGAAGAAAAAAATGAAATACTATATTTGTACGTCTGTGTTTAATCAGAGATCTGTTACAAATGTGTCCTCGTATCGCTCTCAGTTCCTTTCCCCATGTTTACATGCCCCGTGTGTCCCTGACATTGGCAGGATGCTGCTGGGGTTATTCATGTGACGCAGTGATGTGTGCAGAGTTGGAGAGATATTCCACATCCATTTTGGGAGGCATTGACCCTCAACACTAAAGGCTAGGGACCGTCTCTCAAGTGTAGGGCCAACCTCTCACTAACACGACTGACATTGACCCAGAAACAAACAGCTTGCAGTCCATTTTATTTCACTATTTTGTGTGTGTGTTGTAGTGAAGAAAAGTATGGACAGCTCAGATTTCATCCTTGAGGGGTTGAACATTTTTATTTTCCATCCCTGCAGGCTTGAATGTAGCAGTGGCAAGTGATAGACAGAAAGTCTGGAATTGGGTTAGACAGATATTTCTGCTCATTTATGGTTACTTAACTCCAATAAAATGGAGCAACAGAAAAGCTGCCTCAGAGAAGTTCATTTGCATGGATTTCAGCAGGGGCGATTGTAGGATCAGACCTTTGGCGTTAAGTGTAAACCGAGCCCTGGGTATCCTGCTCTGCCTTTGAGAAAATGAAAGCTCAGATGGGCCGATCTGGAATCTTCCCCTTATGTTGTCATAAGGGGAAAGGTTACCTCCCCTTTCTCTGCTTTGCTCGCCCAGAGAATTTGGCCCACCCATGAGAAAGAGAGAGAGACACCATGGCTTGCAAACAAGCGAAGCATGGCAGTTGGTCAAGGCCACACCCCCACCCTCCACCTTCCCCCCCACTCTCTCCTCCTCAATAGCATTTAAAGCTACAGACCCAGAAATGGCACATCCTAAGGAAAGCTCATTGTGGGACTGGCTCTACTGGCTGTAATTCTGCACCAAGGCTGAATTTCGGGAAAGAGATTTCAGATACAGTATTAGGGACCACTAAGGCCTATATAAAAGCATCCAGAAAGCAGCATGTCATGGGACCTTTAATAAAGAATATGGTCTTCACTGAATTGCAGAAAGGATCGGCTGATCAAAATCATAACGGGCAGGAAGACAAATTGGTCCGTTCACAGTGACCACATGTAAGTAATGTTCTTCAGAAGTGCAGATTTCTTAACCCGTAAACCCCTAAATTGTGGCTAATTCTTCTACTTTTTAAATCCTAGTTTATAAACAATGTTAATACATTTGAAAGTAGAGTTTTCATTGCAAAAACACATTTGTTTTATATATTGTGCGTATCTTGTTCTGTGCTTACTTGTTTCCTAGTAACCTTACCAAAAAGGCTCAGGATGCTGCAAATGTTGGTATAATATGAAAATGGCTGGTGGATTTAAAACAAAAAATAATAATGTATTGAATGAATCAAATTTGAACATGTGTCAGTGGCTTGTTGATCTTTATATTGTTGGTTAATTTCCTAACCTGGCCTGGGACACATTCATATGGTTTGATAAAGTACTTTTGGACTTGCATCATTGCACTAACAATGAGCATAGCTATCCTCAATTTAGGTCATCGTGTCGTCTTCTCTCCGGTTTTTCCTGCTTCTACCGTGTGTGTGTGTGTGTGTGTGCGCGCGTGTGTGTGTGTGCACGTCAGTAGCGGGGGGAACTGTATAACCCGCTCGCTGCAGACAGCCAACAGGATTGAAAGAACAGCAGCTTTCAGCGACTTTAGAGTGAAAAGTCGTTACAGTGTACAATACATTGATGTTAAAATGTATACAGGTTGGCAGGACGGTCTGAAATGTTTTGCGCAGTCTTTCGCTGTACGTTTTGTTGGTAAATGTGAGATGTTCGAGACTCGTCTTCATTTCGGAAACAAGCTCTCTCTTTTACTCCCGCTTGGTCAGTGGCACTCAGAGTCAAATTATACTGACGTAAAGTCTGGTACGTGGGACTGCTGGGATTGGTTGAAGTCGCGGGAAACTCTGGTTATTGGTCAAATTTGCGGAAAAGTTGCGGTGATTGGTTCAAAATTGCGAGTCGCACCAAAGTCATGGTGATTGGTTGAATTTGCGTGAATTGGCGCGATCGCGACATCGCAAAATCCTGGAGGGACGGATTACTCTGATCTTGGTTTTTCTTCTTGTAAATTTCAACAACCTAATGTTACTACTTCCCTCAGAGATCCTCTCATCACAACTCTGCTTTACATGTAAAGCACCACTTGAGATAAAAACACCACAGGATGCCTTTTAAGATGAGAAAGTAAGAAGTCTGTTTAATCATCACGGTTATACCCAGGGGAAACAGTTAAGCTGA
Source organism: Perca fluviatilis (assembly GCF_010015445.1). Classification (NCBI taxonomy): domain Eukaryota; kingdom Metazoa; phylum Chordata; class Actinopteri; order Perciformes; family Percidae; genus Perca; species Perca fluviatilis. The sequence continues at coordinate 26,076,451 of NC_053120.1, forward strand.
GTACCTTTTTGAGTTCTGGATGTGCTGATTTGTAAAGCAGTCTGACATAATGCAAGAAGTCAGAAGCTGCTCGAGGCCCACAGCCTCTGCTGTCTCTGGTTCCTGTTTATGTAAACACATTGTAAAAAAAGAAAGCGTGTAATTGCGCATGCACAAACACACACAGTCTCTGTATTTACTCGAGCAAGTATGGTCTCCTGCCCACATCCAAAGGAAACCGTGTGTGTGTGTGTGTGTGCGTGTGTGTGTGTGTGTGTCTTTAGTCTCCAGAGTTCCTCCAAGCTGTCTCCTCTCTTCCTCCTTGCTGCTTCTCTCAGAGTCCCAGTGGGTGCTGCTTAGCCTCCCCTTTTGGTCTCTCCCTCTCTTTATTTACTTCATCCTTCCCTCACTCCCCACAGATCAATCTTCAGGGAGAAGCAGACGTCCCCTCTTTGCCTCCTCCTCCTTCTACTCTCTGCTTGGCTCTCCCTGTAGACCTCCATCCCTCCATCCAGTCCTCTCCTCACCACTAAGCCAGTCTAACAATATATGTCATGGAAACACTGAAGCATCAGCATATTACTCATCCTGCCTCTGTCTGGCTACAGCATTGAAATCCTCACTTCAAGTCATCACATCATATTTGGAAGAAAAGTATTAAAAAAAAGAAGCCTGTTCCACACACATCACCTACAGAACGCCGAGCAGTTGGGAAGACACAGGGTTTGTACGGGTGCTTGAAATCCTTGAAAATGCTTGAATTTTGGATAAAATGCTTAAATTCTTGAAATTGTAACTATTTATTTCACAACAAATACCTATCTGACTCAATAGTTGGTTTATTAAATTGAGAAATAAAATGTTGGAGAGCCTAAAATTAAACCTGCTGGCTTGTGCATTTGTGACTGCGATCTGCCGCCACGCCAAGACCCGCCCTAGGAAGCAGCTCGATTGGTTGGGGTAAGGCATTTCACCTCGAGTGGTTAGGGTTAGGATAGCCGATTGGTCAGGGGATAGGACCTGTACAAATGGGGTTATGTTACCTTGCGTAAGCATCATGGACACCTGGCCAATAAATGCTATTGAAGGGCGGGTCTTGTTTTTGGCCATAGTGGGATTCGTAATATCAGCAGGCTGTCGTTTAAATGAACATTGGCTGGAAGATGAAAAAAATAAATTATGGATTAAATGGGGACAAATCCAAGAGTTGCCTCTTGTAACGTCTGCAAAAAAGAAGTGCTGCTTTTCACAATGGGCGAGTCTACGCTCTCGAGTCACATGAAGTAAGTTTCAAGTAAGCCAACTGAAGTAGCCTACTGTACACATTAGCGCCAGTTAGCGCCTATTTGTTTACGCTAGTAACTTTTAGCTAGGAATTCGCAGGCTAAGTGACTGAGAGTACTTGGTGTGATAATGTTAGTATTGCATGTCCGTTATGGCACGTTCATTTGTGGATTATGCAGTGAACATAGCTAAAGTTACATCACAGTAACTGTAACGTTAACTACCTGCTAATTAAAACCTGCAAACCTTAGCCCGGTGCATAACAACAATCATTGATTGCTGAACAGAAATAGTGTCAGATGGAGTGTCATACAAGTAGCCTACTGTAAGGTTGAGGATGGCCTTATGCAATATTTAATGTATATAAATGTATATGTCTTGGCAATGAAATACATTTTTTTTCTCCAATTAATATCGGCTATTTATGAGGCAGGTGCCTGTGCACTGTCAGAGTCTTCTGGGTTAAAATGGAATTACAGGTTGTTGTTGCACTGTCTCAGATTTTGTTCAAACCTTGTTCCAAAACCAAGGCCTATAACATATTTCTGTTCAAATCCTATGTCTTCATATTTTAGCCCTTGAAATTACTTCAGTTTTACAACCTGAAAATCACATTATCTGGGAAGCAATAATCGGACATTAATTCATAGGCAGCCCAAACTTTGTAGGGTGGAAGACAAACATGTCAATATGACTGAACCAAAAATTGTCCCTGGCATTTTTGGCCCAGGCGGCCCACACCCACCGTGATTGGTCAGACACATTCCCTGCAGACAGTCCTCTTAAAATATGCGTGCATTCTATGATATGAGTTGCCTAGGGTTCAGCGTTCATGTGATCGTTTTGGATCCTTCACGAGGGTTCTCAAGACTTATCTGTTGCTCTTACACTTAAATAATTCATTCATTCTTAGTTATGATTTGTATATTTATGGTATATTTATTTTTTATTATTGATATTTGATATTGTATTGCTAATATTATTATTACTAGTATGCTTAATATTGGCTTAGCAGCTTTAAAAACAGTTTACTGTTAATTTTAACTATTGTAAGATTCATATTTTGTCGCTTTGGACACAAGTGTCTGCTAAATACTATAACCATAACCATAACTATAACCCTTCCCAAAAGCTACAATAAAGCTGAGAGTAGTATATGCCCTGGAAAAGAGCACCAATACAAGAGAAGCTAATTAAGCCATTCAAGGAACACTGATGCTTGTATCATCACTGATTTTATAGATCACACAGACTTTTCAGCTACCCAACAGGCTAACCGCTAGCATTTTCAATGTAAGCTTAAGCAGTTAGGTTACTTGACAACTATGGCGTTATATATGTGTCACATTCCTGAGCGAGTAATTGTATGTTTTGAGCGCAGAGAACTATATTTTGCAAGCACATTACATTACATTTTGAACAGAAATTAACACTCGCAAAAAATAATTTAGTTTGAGAAAACAAAAACCTATTTCGGGCACAATAAATGCATTTGCATGTCTTTCTCTGCTCGCAGGTAAAAGCTGCTGCGCTCCGGTCCTGTCTCCCTTGCTCTCAACCTCTTCTCTCTGCGTGCTCAACTCTAGACACGCTCGCTCAGATTTTCACAGCGTTACAAGTGTGCCACAAAACCAACCAATCGCAGAATCAAAAGGTCAATTCTGATTGGCTGTTCGTCTCCAATTAGATCGCAAGTAGCAGGAAAGATATCTACAGGGAAACAGTTTTTGACTCAACACCTGCAGTGATTCCCCAGCAAGGGGTATCTCTGCTGTAGCTAGTGGGTACTTGGAAAGATTGTGGAGCAGCTTAACTAATCAAAATAATTTAATTATTGTTATTATATTGTTTAAACATATAGCGAAGTAATCAATGGTAGAAATAAAAAGCTAAAAGTGGCCTACTGACTTAGCTAACAGTTTAAATGATTAGTTAAAAGTAATGTATGACTTTTAAAACATTAACCACACTTAAAGTAAAAGGCCAAGCTAGTAGAATTTCTGACCAAACCAACCTAAATGTCTATAGTTCAATTGCATGAAAATGTAAGAATATTCACTTTAATAGGATAGTGTGAACACATTGGGAATTGACGGGGTGGGTATGTGAGTTAATATGACAGGGATGTGGGGAACCTCACACCAGAAGGGTTGGAAAGCACTGATCCACAGTATTTTTATATTATTGACCGACCGGTATATTACAGACATGCCTTAATAGTTGTGTTAATCACAACACCGTTTTTGAATTACATATCTCCGTGTGTGACTAACATCATCCTTCACAAGAAATCTAACATTAGCTAGCCCAGCATGGATACAGTCTATGCATCCAACATATTCATCTGAACAAACCTAAAATGTCACAATACAGCCACTTAAAAAGAATTTGTAATACTGGTTACATCGATGTGGTGTTTTATTAACCTTAATTCTTTAAGGTTGGTTCAACTGACTTGCAAAGTAGCTATCCGTTGCTAACGTTAGCTAACTAGCTTATTTATGCTAAAAAGCGTTAGCTAATGTCAAGTTATTCATTTTTAGGACAGATGACAACACTTGACGAAGTCTTATAACACCTCTCTGGTCTCGTGAAATCATATCTTGGCAGTAGTTAGCTAACGTTTCTGCTTTTGAGATAAATTAGCATTAGCAACGGATAGCTCATGCAAGGCCTAATATAGCAACATAATTCAGGTTAATAAAATACGGTAATGTAACCAAAGTATTAAAAACTACTTACATGTGGCTATAGCAGTGTTGACAGGCCTACTGCTGTTCAGTCTCGCATTGCGAGACCTAACTTAGCTAGTTACAGTGCTGCGAGGCCTGTTCAGATGACATGTCGGCTGCTGTGTGTAGCTAGCTAGATTGCTTGTGAAGGATGAGTCAAACATAAGGAGATATGAGTCAAACAAAACAACGGCATTATAGTACACACAAATATTAAGACATTTCTGTGATATAGCTATGTCAATAATACAAAATACTGACCGAAATGTGTTTTAATCCAGTAACATTACATTAGTGGAACAGCTCCACTGTAGACGGTATTTGCCGTACCAACAAGTGTTGACTGAAAAGACGGTTCCTCCTAGATTTTTGTTTCCTGATATTGCGATCTAATTGGAGGTGAACAGCCAATCAGAATTGACCTTTTGATTCTGCGATTGGTTGGTTTTGTGGCACACCTTGTAACGCTGTGAAAATCTGGCGGCGTGTCTAGAGTTGAGCGCGAGAGAGAAGAGGTTGAGAGCAAGGGAGACAGGACCGGGCGCAGCAGCTTTTACCTGCGAGCAGAGAAAGACATGCAAATACATTTATTGTGCCGAAATAGGTTTTTGTTTACTCAAACTAAATTATTTTTTGCGAAGTGTTAATTTCTGTTCAAAATGTTATGTAATGTGCTTGCAAAATATAGTTCTCTGCGCTCAAAACTACTCGCTCAGGAATGTGACACATATATAACGCCATAGACAACCACTAACTTTAATGTTACAGCCAAACACACACACACACACACACACACACACACACACACACACACACACACACACACACACACACACACACACACACACACACACACACACACACACACACACACACAGCCTCCCTCCCTTTCTGAGAGTCCCTGTTAATTTGCCTACTTCTTACCACATCGTCAACTACTCTCTCCTTCCATCTTTTCCTCACTCGCTCCCATGACCCTGTCATGGTCAGTCTCCTCCTCCTCGGCTTCTTCCCTGTCATGTTGTTGTTTCTGCTTCTCTGTATAGCCAGCCACCTCTCCTCCTCGGCTTCAGGTAATGCTGATGTTGAAGCAGCTACTACAGCCCCAAACATGTCAGAAATTTTGGCACATTTTAAGGAATCCGCCTGTAGATTCTTAATCTTTTTCTCCTGTCATTTCTCTGCACTTCCCTTGCGCTTTGGTGGTCGTTTGTCCATTATAACGTGAATGCTAAACTTCCAGCATAACTATTAGGCTACAGCTCGTGTCTCAGGGTCGGGAGGCGTGGCCATAGTGGGATTCGTAAATTTGCGGCCCGGAGTGGGGAGGGGGGTTCCTGGATTTAATTGGCTCAGGCCAGTGCCAATAAAGAAAATTAACCAATGGGCCGCTGGGAGTTCTTTATGGGCTGGCCCCGCCCGGCAAAAAAAAGGCCTATTTATATCGGCGATTCGGCCCAAAAGTGCGTCGGCCCACCGGGAAAATGCCCGGTATGCCCGATGGCCAGTCCAGCTCTGGACTGAACCATTACAAGTTTGTACGGCATGTACTAGATTTGGAAAAAAAAAGTGTGAAAAGACTGAAATTAAGGGTAGGGCCTAGCATAAACTTTGAGCAAAATCTAAGAGGGTGCACCACCTTTTTTCCTGGATTTTGACCCAGAATGACCCAGCTGCATGTCATTTGGCTCACATCCTCCCACTCAGTGATCCTCTCCATAGCTGTCTTGCTGTATGTTATGTTATGAACCATGAAGAGAAAGTGATAATTCAGGGTTAGTGAAGTGAACCTGTCGAGTGATTTTGTTTGTGGTAATTGTTTTTACATTGACTCAGGCAGGTTAGATAGCAAAGTATACTTAGACAGTGATACATTTTGAAAAATAAAACTTGTGTTTTGCTTAAATATCTAATCCTATAGCTATTACAAAACACAATTTTGGCTGTTTATAGTATTATGTTAGCCTGGATGCCAGCAGAACTTAGCCCCGCCCACAAAATTCGAGGTCGGGAAGTTTGGTCCGTTGAGAAGCAATTATTGCCCGAACAGGATCTATTCGGACCAATCAGATTGTCGGACAGATGATCAATAGTAACAGAATCAACCACGTCACCAAAGAACGGTTGGTGTCAGTACCCGATCGCAAAATTACGAATCCCACTATGGCCACGCCAAGACCCGCCCTACGAAGCAGCTCGATTGGTTGGGGTTAGGCATTTCACCTCGAGTGGTTAAGGTTAGGGTTAGGGGATTGGTCAGGGGATAGGACCTATACATGTAAGCATGGACGCCTGGCCAATTGTAGTGTGTGAATGCTTTTGAAGGGCGGGTCTTGGCGTGGCCATAGTGGGATTCGTAATATCGCTACCCGATCCGTTCCACCTGCACAATCCGTTCTGCGCATGTGCAAGATGACACGTATGCCATGACGTAGGCGCAGATGATAATGCTGCGTTCATTCCACCACCACCTTGGAATAACGGCACCGCTTCCACCTGCACGATCCGTTCTGCGCATGCGCAAGATGTTCACACGCTAGCCTCCAGCTAACGTTAGTTAGCTAATAGCTAATTCGGACCGGCTAGGTGATTATAGCGGTCTGCCGTTAGCCCCCCCGGAAGCTAACGTTAGTTTAGCTAACGGTTAATTCGGCGGACCGCTAGGTGATTATAGCGGTCTGCCGTTAGCCTCCACCGGGAAGCTAACGTTAGTTTAGCTAACGGTTAATTTGGCTAACCGCTAGCTGATTGCAGCGGTCTGCCGTTAGCCTCCACAGTTAAGCTAACGTTAGTGTAGCTAACAGCTAATTCGGCTAACCGCTAGCTGAGACAGCATGTAAACTTTAAAAGACCCTCAAAATAAAACTTGAAAATAAACGTTAACATATATAACAGCTGTTACGTCAGTTCTACTTTACTTGTGCTCATTTAAAATACAATCACTCAATACTTGTCTTTATTATTATTACTGTAATGTCTTAATTTAGCTGTAGCTTGCTTTTCCCATTAAGTTTGACTTAACGTTATTTTAGACTGAATCTAGCTGCAGAAACAACGTAACCAGTGGGGCGGTGCCTGTTATTTCGAGGTGGCATGAACGCAGCATTATCATCTGCGCCTACGTCATGGCATACGTGTCATCTTGCACATGCGCAGAACGGATTGTGCAGGTGGAACGGATCGGGTACTGACAGTTGGGTTGAATTTGTTGAAATGTGTAGATTCCACCATTGCGTCTGTTACAGAAGATATCGACAGCGCATTCATTTTAAAATTCTCAGCGGAGGAGCCTCAACAACTGCCCGAAAGCATGGTAGCGTTATATGGTGGAGCGAGATAGAGAGAGACTGAAGAGAGAGAGCGTTATATGGTGGATAGAGATAGAGAGAGACTGAAGAGAGAGAGCGTTATATGGTGGAGAGACATAGAGAGAGACTGAAGAGAGGGAGCGCCCAGCGGCGCTAGAACAAAGCCGTGAATCAGAGAAATAAAACGTGTTTTCGCCGATTCATCTCTAGAAACGCAACTGTAGCAAGCATGTCACTATCACTAACGTTATCCACATTTATATTTACACGCAACAAATGATATAGTGCTTTATAAATATTTTTGTTGCCATACTCTTTGGTACAAAACTTTTTTTTGAAGCCAAACTGAATGTATGTGCTTAATGAATAAGGACTTCTACTGACCAACTACAATCAGCAAAATGATCAGTGTGTTTCTGTGATTTGGTGGTTATAACTTACATTTTAACAAATGGATAACTGAAATACTAATGGTGCAACAACAAAGGAACACAGGGTGAAAAGAGGAGCTGCAGCAATGTGCAGTACAACAAAAATATGGTGTTTTTTGAAACTTAAACCATGTAAACCTATTCTGGTACAACCTCAAAATACAATTATGAACCTGAAAATAATTATAATATGTCTGCTTTAACACCTGTCTTGACTCCTATACCTGCAAAGAGTTGATTAATGAGGCAATTTATATTAAGTTGGATAAAATGTATTTTCCCCTGCATTGCAATTTCAAGATTTTATAGAGAGACGGGGTCCTGTAGATTAACATATCATGTATATATATAATACTCAGTGTAATGCTGTGCATTTAATATTGTTGTTGTCACCTCCCTCCAAAAAAACACCAATATGGTTTGGAAATATAAACCCTGTCATTATAATTGAAAACAGCAGTGTTATTGTTGGAGTTGTAATGCAATATCATATAAATGTAAAAACACAGCACATTGTCCTCAGGATAACTGATAACTGTCATAGTTTTCTGTGAAAATGTTTGATGAGTATTTAGGTGATAGTATGATGTTTTGTAGTGTTGAAATGTCAATTCCAGTGACTCAATCAGAATCATTCTTCATTCTTAACACACTCTCACGCTTATAAGTTACCATGGCAATAGTTTTGATTTTGTAGTGTTGACATTTAAAAACAAGCCATATCCAGTGATTCAATCAGGCTCATTCTTAATATACTCTTCAGCCTGAACACGTACTGTTCATTTGTGTTGAATTAACTGTGTTTGAGAACTCTCTACTCTCCAGTCTATTGTTAGAAATCGTTGGAAATTTTTCACTGTCACTTTGACACTTCAGCCTATTCTGCATGTTGATATACAGCAAAAACATACCAATGGAGTTCGTTGAAGGAAGCACAGGCATCTACAGACCCATCAGGGTGTTGACCATATATGAGCGCGCTTTGCAGCTCTGCTGGCATATGAAGTCTTACAAGACCAATATTGCATTGGTGATTGAACTTTTGAGGCTTCAGCGGGAAAGTAGTATCCCATCTAAGGTGACTGTTGAAGATATGACAGACCTGCTGGTAGAGCAAAGCAAAGATACAGTGAGAGTTCAGCTCTGGGAGTTTGAATTGGAGGACTTTGATGAGGAAGATGCCAAGCCTCTTTTCATGCTGGTTTGGGAGGTAATCAACAGCATGAAAATGAGAGACATTGAGTTTGAAGCCAGAAGGCTACTCAAGTTGCCAGAAGACATCCCTCCTTGTTTTCAACATCCAAAGCTTGTTAATTTGGCTCAGGAGTATGTCAGGAGCCTGACACAGCAGCTGCAGTCGGCCCCCAGCTCCAAACTGCTTGGCCCAAGAGATGTGGTGATGGAGGTGCTTCCAAAAGTCTTGCAGGGCTTCTGGTTACCTCCTCCAAGCACCTTCCTCAACATGCCCTCCCAGCAGCTCAGTGAAATGGCTGTTGGTATCACAAAGTTTGTTTTGGACCGGGTCTCCACTGTGCACCATCGGGTCAACTTCTCCCGGTCCATCAGAGACAGCATGGTCCTGTCTATCCAGGAAACAGTTAGGCAGATGTACCCTCAAGATGTCCTGAGGAGAGGGCTTAACCGCTTTGCAGCAGAGGTGCTGAACACTATTGTTGATGCTGCAGTGAAAGAGGTCCTTGTGCTGTTTCTGCATCAGACTGATACTCAGGTGCCTGCAAATTCAAGCACCAAAAACGATTGCACCCAGCACGCCCAGGCTGGAGATTTGAATGAGGAGCCTGGTCTGAAGGAAGATGGTGAACCAATCCAAGATCCAGAATCTTCTGTTTTGTCTTCTCCACCCACTCCTCTGACTCCCAATGCTGAACCTGCTGCCAATATTTTCTTGGATGAAACAGTATCCTCTGCCTCTATGCCCCGCCTAGAAGCGGACTCTGCTGTGGTTCCAACTCTGCTATCTTCTGTTCCCCCTACTGATGAACCTCTTGCCATTACTGTCATTCAGGATGGTTTGACAATCAGCCAGATTGAACCAGCGGAGCGGTTTACCCCAGAGACAGACGTTGCCGAGCTGTCATCACCACCACTTGCTCTGACCCCTGCCACTGAACATCCAGTCACGACATCAGTCCTGGATAGTAACAATATGAATGAAAAGACCACCAGAAAACCTGACTCTTCTGTCTTCTCTCCTCCACACGCTTCCCTGACTCATTGTAAATCTTCTGCAAACATTGTCTTGGATGAAACGGAGGATTCTTCCTCTGCGCCCAGCCTAAAAGCTCCTGTGGCTACAGCTCATCCACCCCCTCTGACTCTTCCTGCTGAACCTACAGTGACTACATCAGCCCTGAATAGTGAGGACTTGAGTGAGAAGATGACCAGAGAACCAGACTCTGTTGTGGCTACAGCTCCAACACCTACCGTGACCCCTGCTGATGAACCTCCTACCATCACTGTTGTCCAGGATCGTTTGACAATCAGCCAGATTGAACCAGCTTAGCAGCCCGCACCAAAGGCCGACTTTGCTAAGAGGACATCTCCACCACTTCTCATGACTCCCCCTGCTGAACCCCCAGTCATTACTTTAGTCCTGAATGGCGAGGATGTGATCAAGGAGCTCAGCAGAGAACCAGACTCAGCTGTGACTGCGGCTCTACAGGCTCTTCCAATCACCCATGATGCAGCGCAGAATGACCTGATAATCAGCCAGGTTAAGGTTGAAAAGAAGAGTGGAGTCCAGCATTTCTTCAGTTGGTTCAGGAAAACACTATGCTGCTGTTGCCTGCCTGAAGACGCAGACTGAGGGCCAGATGTACTATCGCAAGGGGAAAGTGGGAGTTTCCCATAAAGAGATGGGAGGGGAAGCGTAAAGTGCGCCTGTGATGCCCTTCGGTGTCATTTAAGTGTTAACTTGTGCTTCCTGTTTGCAGGTTACTAATTAGCTCAGCTGGGTCTGGTGTGCTGAGGCCACTTAAGCTGCAGTATCCTCTGTCTCTTCTCTCTACTCCGGCTGTTCTCACAGGCACACCAAGGTTTGGTTATGTTGGTTAGGTTGTCCTAGGTTTGCTTTTTGCTGAGTTTACACTTTACAACACACACACGCACCTATTTTACTCATGCACACCCTACACCACTGATGCTACTGATTTCCACATCCCATTCTGTATATAGTTAATTTGGTCTAATTTGGTTCAATTTGGTTTAATAAAGTATTGTTTAAATGTCTAATTATGTATTTTGCGGTATGTACAAAAACCGCCCGTGACAGCGCACCTAAAAGCAGGTGTAATCGAATCTCCGACTCAGTGTTCACATTCCATTCCAGCAGTTGTTGTTAAACTCCTCGCTACATTACAAATATTAGCATCAGGATAATTTCAAACAGCCATAGCATCAGCAGTGGAAATATCGCAGTCTGCACTCAGCCGTATCATAGCACCAGTATTTAATGCTTTGCTACAGCGCACTAGTCAATACATACATTTCCCCACCACTAATGCCGAAATAACACGCATCAAGCTGTTACCTCATAAACAAGCAGATAAACTTTGTTATCGCTAAATCTTTGTTTTCACTGTTTTGATTGACTTGGTGGCTGATCCTTGAAAGAGAGAAAGAGGCCCATTCAATTGCGCTTTTAAATGCGCACAATTTACGGTATAGTGGGCAGGAAAAGGCGCTGATTACCCAATAAACTGCAGGTTTGGTAAACCCGACATAAGCTTATTTATCACAGCGTGTGCTTTCTGCTGGTTGGCCATGGCGCAGATAACGCTACTTTTAGCAAATGTACGTACATCTGCCCCTGAGACTATTCCTCAGTTTGATTATTTCTTCGGATTGTTTATATTCCTGTTGAAAATAAATTTATTGTTGCATATTAGTCAGTCCACATCACTCTGTTTCATTTAAATATGTTGTGAATTCATTACACCAAAACAAGACGTTACGAGTCTTTATAAACGTTTAACGTGTCTTATCTCAGTGTCAGAAAAGTGTGAAAACATTTATTTTTATGTAAGGATATACAAACAGCCAGCAATAATAACAGACGTAAGAAATGAGCACTTTGAAGTGCAGGGAAATTATTAAGGTGACAAAGTTTTTACTACATCAACAAAGAATAAACAAAGGAATGCATCAGAACAATCATAAAGTACAATACTCTTGAGTTACTAAGAAACTTTCTAATTATAAATGTATATTTTAATGATTGAGGGTAAGGTACTTAAGGTATATTATTTTACTGGGGACATTAGTCCTATTAAATGTGCAACATTGACCAAACGTGAGATAAAACTGCACTTCAAATGTTGGCTAATAATAAAAAGGTGAAAGGGGAGAGTATAATTAATGGTTTATAGGTAAGGTACTGATAGTACTGGTAAGGTACTCCAATTTGACACTACTGAATGATAAACATTTACATTTCATTTTACGTTTCTCCCCAAACTTTACTCACTCTAAACACTAAATTTATTTTAGATAATAGGCTACAATGTATTACTATGAGAATTGTAATACACTACTATGATCCGTGAGTGTCAATCCGTGAATGTCAGTGAGTGACCAGCACTTATTAAGTATTATGATTCTTGACCTTAAGTCACTATAAAATGCTTTTTAATGTGTCATGATTATTGTTATAAAACATTATGGATATTTACGAGTGCTTATAACTATAATTATACAGTGCTTCAAGCGCATAATGCATTATAAGTATGTTTTTATAATGCATTATGCGCTTGAAGCACTGTATAATGACATGAGCGTATATTTTCTAAAATCTGGGTCCACCAAGTATTTCTCATTTTTCTGTGATATATCTGTTCTAAATCATGCTCTAAAGCAATTTTGACAGTTTAAAAAAAACAGTATATGTCGCGGTTATAAGAACTAATATTTATAATCTGATTGAATCCAAACAGAACAATTCAAGAATGTCAGTAAAAACTGTAACTCCATCCGTAGACTGTATTTATTATGACAAGAGACAAAGAAATAAGTAGGATGATTAGGAAAGGAAGTAGGGAGAGTCAGACCTGCTGAATCCAACCCTGTTTAGTTTCTGGCCTCCCATCCCCCACCATAATGTGCATCAGAAATGTCAGGAGGGTCTATGTGTGCACCGTGTCTTCATGAATACAGTATCTGGAACCCTGTGTATGTGGGTCTGTGTGCGTCAGCATTCTGAAGTGTGTGGTTCTGTCAGGACTATCATGTTTGTGTGTGTGTGTGTGGTTCGCATGACAAGGCTTTCTGTTCTATGGTCGACAGCTGCTAGAACAAGTGAGAGAGAGAAAATACAAGACAGAAAGTACACAAATGGAAGAGGAGAGGCAAGAATAGAAGAGAGTGGTGGAGGAAGAGAAGAAAAACATGGGAGAAGGAAACACAGGAAGGAAGAGGACAAGACTTATGAAGAGAAAAGGGCAGCTTGTTCAACTCTGAAACTAAACATCACTTCCTCCTCTGAATGTCCTTCCTTTGTTTAGGTTATCTCTCCTTCACTCTTCATACCTCCTCCCTGCTACTGTTGGAGATCAGTGCCAAGCAATAGAGCTCTTCTGATTATGGAAGAGAGCGCAGGTTTGGAGACAGGGAGGGAAAAGCAGCGCTGTAGGGCATGACTGACGGTTTGTTGGTATTGTGTGTCTTGTGTATGAATAAAAACCAAGGCCTGTAAAATATTTCTGTTCAAATCCTATGTCTTCATATTTTAGCCCTTGAAATTACTTCACTTTTACAACCTGAAAATCACATTATCTGGGAAGCAATATTTGGACATTAATTCATAGGCAGCCCAAACTTTGTAGGGTGGAAGACCCTTTACCCTTTTTAGAAGAACCATTACAAGTTTGTACGGCATGTCCTAGATTTGGAAAAAAAGTGTGAAAAGACTGAAATTAAGGGTAGCATAACTTTTTTCCTGGATTTTGACCCAGAATGACCCAGCTGCATGTCATTTGGCTCCCATCCTCCCACTCAGTGCTCCTCTCCATAGCTGTCTTGCTGTATGTTATGTTATGAACCATGAAGAGAAGGTGATAATTCAGGGTTAGTGAAGTGAACCTGTCGAGTGATTATGTTTGTGGTAATTGTTTTTACATTGACTCAGGCCGGTTAGATAGCAAGCAAAGTCTACATTTTGAAAAATAAAACTTGTGTTTTGCTTAAATATCTGCTCCTTCTGCTATTACGAAACACAATTTTGGCTGTTTATAGCATTATGTCTTTTAATGTGACAAAAACACTAAATAATAATTTTGACTATGTATTGGTATATATTTTACGGTGGTGTAAGGTGCTGGAAAAAGCTTTAAAATGGACCTTGAAAGTGCTTGAAAAGTGCTTGAATTTGACCTTGGAAAAGGTGTACCAACCCTGAAGACATTGCAGTGATCAGGATGATGACATTGAATCACAAACATGGCCCGGCAGATCAAAGTTAAATTTAGCAGAGACCTTAATGAAACATTTGTTTGTTGCAACCATATTAGATTGCTTCATGTTTCTAGCTTGAACATAAAATTAATTTCATGTCTCATTTGGTTTGGGCTTTTATTCTGATGATGAATCCTGCGAATTGCCTTTCACATGCAGCAGCATTGTCGCTTAATTTCTGTCCTCCTAATGGCACCGCAGATAGCACAGAGGAAAAATCAGCAGCTCACCACAACAGCAGAGAACTGTACATTCATGCTCGTGGTGTGATGAATGTACTTACTGCCTTAAAATGTCTGCACCGTTCGTGAAGTACATGTGCCACCTCTGAGCTGGCCTCGCCCGCAGAGAATCCGGAGCAGGGAGACGAGCTGAGCAGCAACGATTACTCACGCAGCCTTTTTCACGGCTGCAGTGAAGATCTGACACTGTGCTTGCATGCCCACTCACTCACGCACGCACACAGCTTCTGAAAGGAGTCTTCTTGTCGGTGGTTCACAGCTGCAGTCGTCTGGCCGGTCCAACAGCAGCCAAAGGCCAGATGGGCTCAGCACGGCATTTAGTATAGGGCTGCAGGACACACTCCTGAACACACACTGGTGTGCATGCAAAGCAAATATGACACACATGGATGCACAAAAATGTGATGCCTCATGCACACTTATTTACCATCTCATGTACTAGGATATAATGTCATATGATTTGATTCCTGTATTTTAATTTGTAAAGTTATTATTATAATGTGCTGTAGCACCAGTGCTAGCCATGATATGCAGTGTATTTTGTAATGTATGTTGTCACCCACTGAGTGAGAACATGACTCCATAGGAGTTAAATGAATTTGAGGGGTTGATTAACAGGATAGGAAATAATTTTTGCTACGCAAGTTATGTAATTTTTTTAATTTTTTTTATTTTAACCTGTGTTTAATGTCGGACAGTTGACCCACTGCTTTGTTTCAGTGAAATACCTTGACAACTATTGGATGGATTGCCATGAAATTTGGTACAGGCATTCATGTCCCACTCAGGATGAAATCTACTAACTTTGGTGAGCCTCTAGCACCATCATCATGTCAAATTTTCATTTGTCCAATGCTTTGGTTTAGGACTAAATACCTGCAAAACTAATGACCTCCCATCAGCCTCAGCTGTACTTACAGTATTGTCATTGAGATCATGTTAGCATGCTAAAGTTAGCATCTAGCTCAAAGCACCGCTGTGTCTAAGTACATGGCTGTAGAGACTCTTTGTTTTGAGAAGGCTTGCACCTCATAGACATGAAAACTGTGACAAGGCTTAATGAGTAGACCAGTGATGGAGACTCAAGACTCAACTTGGACTTGCACGCTGATGACTTGGACTTGAGGATGTATGAAATCGGACTCAAGCATTCATTAAATAGGTCTTGGAAGTTGGATGAAGTTTCTGAATACTTAATGCTATAGGCGGTGAGGGAGTACTCTAGTCCTGGACTCAAGTCGCTATTCTCTGGACTCGTGAATCGACTCTGACTCTTCTTTGGTGACTCGTACTTGGACTCTGACTTAAACACTGGGGACTCGAGACTTGACTCATACTCGACAGTTGGTGACTACAACACTGGAGTAGACATGGCTTCACTTTAAAAGGTCACAACCAAAAAGTTTTGGAGCTGCCGCTCTAAACACTCACATATCGTGATGTTTTCTACGATTTACAAAAAAATCCCTATGATCACAATTACTCTACAGCAGAATGACATATGCTGTTGTCCTCTCAAACTCACCCACTCACTATCTGAATTCTGCCAGAATTACTTTTCAGGAAATATAAAGTAGGCCTGTGCCACATCCCACTGCTGTGATTCTCTTTGTCCTCCATTCACTGAAATCTGCTCCCTTCCTCTTGTGTTTTAGTTTTGAGTGAGTGGGTGTACATTAATGGGCAACACTACTTTAACACAAATCCATTAACTTGTTTGTGTGTATGTGTGGGTGAGTCTTAGACATCCAAAACAGGGTCTGGATGATGGCTAATGGCCTTTGGTCAAGGTGAACTGTGGTTGTAGGTATTTGAAGCTTAGAGCAATTATGCTGTAGTAAACAACTGTTATGTGGAGCTCATAATGTTTGTTTTTCTGTTGTGACTGTGTGGATAGTGTTAAAGGGCTGATGGTAATTTTTTAAGGCTGTGATGCTATTAAATGACTCTACTCAGTGTAGATACAGTCATTGGTGAATTTAGCCCCCCCTAAAAATTATAATAAGTGACAGAGGACAAACAATTACAGGTTAAAAGGGCTTGAAACAGGTTTAATATCCTGTGTGTCTGTCGCCGATGCTATGCACCTGTAACCCAGTCAAGGAAAGGGTTAACAGAAACATAGTTTTGGCCAATCGGAGGTGGTTGTTGGCTGAGTCTCTATCTGATCTGTCAGAGGGAGAGCAGGCGTGCGGTTGTGAAGTTTAACGTTGGTAGTCCCCAGAGAAGAAGTTGGTCATTTTATGACGCAGATTAGAACCCAAATTGAAACGTAAGCAACTAAAATTGCTGAATGTTAGAACATTGTGTCAAATGGGTAATTACCTGTGACTTATAAAGTGTCAAGTTAAGTTCCGTCATAGTGTTAATAGTGTCAAAAAACGTTAGCTGACGTTGTTCAGTAGCCAGCTCAGAGATTATCGGCTAATGAAATTACTGTTTTAGCAGGGGGGGGGGGTTTAACATTTTTGCAAGGCACTGTATCCGTGTCACATTCTCATTAGGGGCTGAGCCCCCCCCCCCCCCTAAAGGTCTGATCCTAGAATCGCCCCCGGATACAGTAATAAGGGTCTACTTGTCACCACTCTAGTTTTCTTTGGTTTAAGACTCCCTTGAAAAGGTTATTGGCAGTTGTTCATTAAAGCTGACACACACTGTGTATTCAACTGAATATGACTCACTTTTGTAGCTGCCTTTGCAAGTGTGAATTATAGTCGCTGCTTGCAGTGCTGGTACACCAGTTGCCACACTGCAAGATGGTTGTTGTTTAGGGAAGAGATTTTACCAACACTGCTGTAGGCTACAAACTGTTGTGGACTCGAAAATAGCCATTTTATTCAGACAGTGTTTCTGCAAAGCTGAGAGTTCATATTTCTGTCTGCCTACATACAGCAGAAACAATTTAGAAGATCCAGTAAAATCCAAAGCATTTATATCCTATACAACATGCACACATAGGCCTACTCTAATATAAATTTGAGCTACTTTATTGCCCACTTAGTTGTGTCTTTGACCAGTTAGTGGAAGAATTAAGAGTTTGTGTAAATATAAGAAAGACATGTTTATACCTTTCTACAGGTGTCAAGCAAGTAAATTTCATAAACACATTTATCTAGACAGTTATTACATACATTTTGTTAGAATTATTTACAGCAAATATAAAGTATCAAAAGTAATACTTGCTCTAAAGAATAGTTTTTTTTTTTACAAGATTTCCATCTACCAATTAGCTATTACTTTTAAGAAGAAGAAGAATTCATAATGTCAAGAAGCAGAATGCTGTATGTGGTTCTGCTTGACTATTTGATAAAGGTTTAAGGACTGAAACGTTATTAATAAAATTAATGCAAGTGATGAACAGTGTGCAGGAGTTTTTTTTTTGTTTCTGCAGTTTTTCCCTCTGTAGACTAAATCTCACAAAATAAGTACTATTACTTAAAAAAAACGTGCTTAACAACCATACTTACATAAATGTATGAAATTGCTTTAGATCTCTCCCTGAGTACCACAGTGTTTGGATCCCATGACCATGACTGATTTAACTCAGCCCCTCCCACCCACACAGAGAAAGTGAGGGTAAGCAGTACTTTAAATTTGACAAATGACTAGAGCCCTAGAGTTGATGTACAGCCTTTTAAACCTGCACAGTAGGCAGGTACATTCATGTTTTATGTATAACATATTTATCAACACCCATTCCCTCAATACTTGTGCAGAAAGCCTTGAAAATATTAAGCCAGAAAAGCCCCTGGAACCCATCACAGACTTGTTTTCATTGCTTCTCTCAGGTATGAAGCATGCAGGGAGGCATGGTGATTTTTATCGTGCTGTTGTATTACTGTAAAGCTGCTACAGAGCTACTCTGCCGAGTAAGCCGAGTATTCTCCACCTCACAGCAAAGCTTTTACCTGGAAATGGTTGAGGGGAAAATGACATTCATGAAGGTCATTGTACCACAGGCTGTTGCATCACAGCAGTTTGGGCTTAAAAATGCAATAACCAGTAGCAATATTCATATCCTGTAATTCAAAATCCACCCATGTGTTTTCTCTGTTTGAACTTTTCACTTGGAGAGTGCCACTGTAGCGTTCTGAGACCACACATGCACAGAGACTGCAGCACAGGAAAGCTCCATTGTGTCTTTTTAGGACAGCAACTCAGACTGCAGATAGGATGAAACATGGCACGGCCTCCATTTTCACCTGGATATGACACTCCTGCACTGCCTCGGGCTCCGATTTATGCTCTGTTAAAAGAGCGGCAGTGAAATGTAAAAGATGTGTGAAGATGCCTGAAGGAAGAGCGCAGTCTTCCCATCCTTGTGGGCACCTGAGCCCATTAAAGCGTATTTTCATTACAGAGATTCCCAGCACTATAGTTAAGAATGAATGGTATGGGAAAAGTGCCCAGTCTGCTTAAAACTGAGTCATGTGTTGGCTAACAGTGTCTTATAAAAAAAAAAAATAATAAATCTGAAATAATGCTGAACTGGTTCCAACACAAAATTTGCTTGGATAAAAAATGCAAATGACTTGGAGGGGAAAAAAATGGTTAATCTAAACATCTTAAACCTTTAATGGCATTTCAAAGATACAGAAATGTAAACTTCATGTTTTGGCTTCAGTCCAGTGGATGTTTTTTAAGGGCAAGAGCTTCTTTCTACACTCAGCATGAAATGAAATACAATCCACCTCTCAACAGCCAATAACTGTTTCAACCACCTGGCACAGTTCACCACCACCCTCTCTCCACTTTCACTGTAGTGGGAGCAGCTGTTGCTCAGTCGGTAGAGCGGGTCGCTGGTTGGCTGTCGAGTTGGTGGTTTGATCTGCGGCTCCTCTTCTGTGTCCTGGAGCAAGACACTGAACCCCAAACTGCTCCCTATGTGTGGGTATATAGATTCAAAAAAGTCTGTCAAATGAATGTGATATAATGTTCATCACTCAGTCCATGTATCAAGACATCTTTATAGGACTTCTAGGAACCTGAATTGCACCAGGCAGGTTGAGGGAGAATGTGGGTTCAACAATTCCCTTCAGCTCTGCGGAGCGTTCAGCTTCTTTCAGCTTATTATTATTATTATTGTTTTTGGTTTTATGGCCCACAACTTGACTATTTTGGTTCACTCTCACTGCTGCAGGCAACTGTTTTCAGTGGGGAAAAAAATCTCACGACCAACTGTTTGGTATCTTCCCAGCACCACACAGCTGACAGGCAATATTAGTGACTAGCTTGGGAAGAAAATGGAGCCTTTAGCCGCTAAATAACCAGATATTTCCCTCAGGAGTTCGTAAAGACCAAAGCCGAGCTAAATGGAGAGTGTTCCCCTGCACAACTTGACACGAATGCTAATGTTTCTCTGTGTCTGTTATATTTATAAGCACGCGACACGCACATGAACTTAATAAGGTGTTTATATGTCAGTGATCAGAGGTGTAAAGCTGTACACCAAGCAGCCACCTTTCAAGTAAATTAAATATTGAATAGTGTTAAGCATGATTTGTGACAAAAAACATCTGTCAAATATACACTGTACATGCTGTCATATCCACCTACCTCAAATATAAAAATAAACTGTTAATTCTTTATTCTAGCACTATTTGCACTTTTGCATTGCCATAGTGTCTTACTGTTTATAATCATCATAGAGCTGTTTGTTTACACTTTTTAATATATATGTATATCTGTAAATAGTAGTCAAATGTTTATGTTTACCTTGTTCAGCTTTGTTGTCCTTGATTTTAGCCGTATGGCTATGTCCTGGAGCAACAAAAAGCCAAATTATGTGTTCACACTTAAAGTGATGGTTCAGAGTAATTTCACCCTAGGGTCCTTTGCACCATGACCTCGAGCCAAACACCCCCCCAGAAGCTTTTTTCACCTGGGTCGAACATTGGACGAGTTAGCGTTATCAGCTGAATAGCTTAGTGCAGGGGCTAATGGACCTGAGAGTGTCTCTTGTACATTACCCCACTAATAATGCCCGAAATGATACCAAACTTCTACACTAGTACAAATAGGTTATGTACTCATAAAACGATGGATTGTAAAGTTTGTAACTACACTAGAAGTTTATGTAAATAACACTTGCCTGTTGGCTTCTCGTCAGTGTTGTGTTTATGGCTTATTGTGCTGTCCACAGGTGGTAAGAAACAATAAATGCAGGTTTAAATAAACCAATAAATTGTGGAGTAATTTCATTAACAAGTGACCAGGAGTTAACAGGCTAAATTCAGAAGCAGTTGGCAGCCATGTTAGCATCTGATCGGTAAAGTGTGAGGTGGCGGGCTGAAAAGTGAGAATATATCAAAACGTTTGGGGGGAAAATATAAAAAAAAAAAAAAATTTCATAATAATGATTGTTTTTTTTTTTAAAGAATTTTTTTATTGAGAAAGGCACAAGATTAACAACATTACACATCACAGATTTCACCCTTCTTGTTTTCTTTTCTTTTTTTTCCAGTCCCCCTAACCCTTAACACACATACAATGTAAAACATTCCAAAACTAAAACATAATAATGATGATTATGTTAAAAAAAAATTATGAAGTATTAACAAATCTATTGGTGAATTTATACATGTCTCTGTATTTATTCACATAGGCTATCCATTTTAGAATATCTTATTAAATCATTTTTATCCCACATGGATTTCCACGCGGTGTGTCCCTGCAGGGTATTGTGGAGTATACAGTATTCCCACCACCTGAAAGCTAAAGTGAGCTACATTTTTAAATAGGCCTAGAGAACTCCTCTTCCGTTTTCCCCCTATAGGACGTGAATGCAGCACCAAACAGCGAGAGAGAGAGAGAGAGAAAGAGAGAGAGAAAGAGAGAGAGAGAGAGAGAGAGAGAGAGAGAGAGAGAGAGAGAGAGAGAGAGAGAGAGAGAGAGAGCGCGCAACAGCACACATGAGCCCTATGAACAGCAGCCGGCTCCTCTTTCAAACCAACAGACACACAGTACGCTCTACATCCCACACACACAAATGCCAGCACTCTCATGCACATGCACTCCAATAACGAGAGCACCGTCAGTCCGAGCTGCCTGCCGCTGCCGGTGGCAGCCCTCACCGATCCCCGAGACACAACGCTGGGAGTCCGCTGGGAGAGGAGCTCCTGCTGCCTTTCTGGCACAAAGCAGAGGAGAGCGGAGAGCCAGGGACTTCATTAGCGAGGCGGTAGATAATCCAACAGCGGTGCTCTGAGGAGAAGAGACAGAGAGGAGGGAAGGTGAGTGAATGCAGTCCAGTTCAGCTGCTGTTGCTGCTGCTGCTGCTGCTACTGCTGCTGCTGCTGCTGCTGGAGGAGGAAGAAGAAGAGGAGGAGGAAGAAGCATATAGTGTCCGGAGAAGCTGGAGGAACAACATTATCCCGCACGGAACCACAGTCAGAGCAGACGGCCAGCATTTGATCAGAGCACCTCCAGGCGTGCAGATGTTGATGGAGTCCTGTGCAAGTTCTAGTCCTGGGTGAGCCAACTTCACACGCACACACTCATCTGGTGGTCCACTTGATGTGCTGTCTGACACACTTTTACACACCAAAGAGAGATCATGCACATGGGGTTAGTCTTTTGTGTTCCTTTCCTGTGCTGCCACTGCCCGTGTCCGTGTCTTCCCTTTCGTCCAGATCCCACTGGTCAGGGCTCACTTAAACAGATGACCTGATGAGAGTGAGATTCACCCTGTGATCATCGTGGCACTAGTTTACTCCCTCAGCTTCTTCTCACACTGCCATGGTGCAGTTCCGCCTGATTGATTTGCTCTCTAACTCAGATGGATTATCTCACTCCGCCTGTGCTTTTTTTTATTGTTATCCTTGAGATGTGTGTGTGTGTGTGTGTGTGTGTGTGTGTCTTTGATTGCCACAGTTCTCAATTAGGTTTTAATGATCTGAACGTGGGGCAGAAAGGGGAGGGCAGCCTTTGATCGATTCCTGCAGTCATCTCAGTCGTCAGCGTGACACATCTAAACCTCTGCCCGTGTTTGCTCAGCCCTCTTCCAGCTCTGTTCCTGTCTTTATTGTGGCTCTGTTCTGTTCTTAGTGTGGTTCTAGAAAGAAGCTGTTTTTTTTTTTTTTTTATTCTAAGGAAGGTCTGAATACAGTTTTGCTTTAATCTTGTTTCTCGTCTGTCATGGTTTACCACTGTCCCAGCAATTCTTGCATACATTAGCCTACATACATTACAAAAACATGTAACTAAAAGCAATTAATAATTGAGATTGCGCAGCTGTCTTAAAATTGCAAAATAGACATTTGCTGACGGCAAGAACTGTAATGTGTTTTTCTTTAAGTCATTTTGGGGGCATTATTAGTAAAGTGACATGAAATTAGGGGAGAGATTAATGGGGAGTGATATGCAACAAAGGACCCTGGCAGGATTCCAGGACACCCCATAACAGGGGTTTCTACTCTGGTTTTAAGGTCCTGCGTCGCAGGCAGTCCTTTTAGTGTATCACTTCATGTTCATGGGGCATGGCATTTGCCCCACTCAGAGATTTTTTTTTTTTTTACTAATGTCACTGCTCACCCCAACTGGTGAGTTTTTAACTAATCAAAGCAATGCAGAAATCCACACACTTACTGAATTGTGCATCTTTTAATTTTTCATTGCCGGTACATTTCTGTAATTAAAATCCCAACACTTGATCGTCACTGTGTTGCTTGCTTCTTGTGTGCAGTGACTGAGACATTAGCAGGTTTCTTTCATTTCCGTGATTGTTCTAGTGCCGCCAGATGACCCTCATTTTCGGCCGGATGTCCCTTCACCTTCCGCTTTCTTTGTGTTTGCATTCTAAACTCTGGCCGATTTATGAGGACCATGGTTAACTGCTCCTCAGATCTCTGCAGGGTAAATCCAGACAGCTAGCTAGACTATCTGTCCAATCTGAGTTCTCTGTTGCACGACTAAAACAACTTTTGAACGTACACATGGTCCACCAAAACAAGTTCCTTCCCGAGGCTATTTTGCAGAGGCACCGTCATTGAGTCCGGCGCTTAGTGCCACCCAAGGCGATTGTGATTGGTTTAAAGAGAGGCCAATAAACCAGAGCATGTTTTAGTTTCCCATCCTGGAATGATGACTGGTGTGGACTAGCCAGACCCTCCTGTTCAGCGCTGTGGAGGAGGGTATGGCAATGCGAGACTACCATAGACCTTTTTCATGGCAGACATGTTGACATGTCATAGTAGGAAAAGCACAGGTGTATTCAAAACCATTAATAATGGCTGCATTCCACTTAGGAGAGGCCCTGGTATTGTGCATGCTTACTCACTGAAATAGCTTACTGGGACACTTGATGGAACTGAGCCAATGTTAAGGTTATCAATTTCAGCTGTGCTTTTCCTACTATGACAAGTCAAAATGTCTGCTGTGAAAAAGGTCCATCCAGTTGAACATCACAGACTTTTATCCAGTGAGACGTTTAGGTAATAAGTTGGTGTATACATCTCGTGGGGACATCTAGATCTAGCTTTGGGGCAGATTTTGCTCAGCGGGTTATCCTGTTTGCCCTGTTGAAGTGTTCTTGGGCAGCTGAATCCCAAATTGTTTGCGCTGGCCTACACAGTGTGTGAAATAATGGTTTCATGAAAAGCACATTGTAAAGTGCTTTCTAGTTCTAAATTTTGTCTCATGAAATTTAGATGAAACATGGACTCTTGTCTTATGCGTGTTATTGTCTGCTGCTTGTTGAGAACCACAGTAGCTGCGACTGTCTAAAAATCAGGAGAAAATAAGCATCAATGTGAATGCAATTATACAACAACACTTAATAGGACCCAAGGTGCCACTTAGCTTCCCACTCTGACAGATTGATGTGTCAGTAATGAAATGTCTGCCGACAGGTCTATGCGGTCCTCAGAGTGCATTGTTGAGGCAGGACTGTTAGTCTCGTCCATTACTACTCCTACACTTACCTCCTCATTCTGATGCTTTCTGCTGCACATAAAGCTGTCAGCTGTGCTCAGTGCTGACATTACCTCAGCTTAACACTGCCAAAGCTCAGTCTCATTGTTTTCAACTCTGGAGTATTTATGAGGGCAGTAAAGCGGAGATGCATTCGCTGCCAGCAAGACGAGGGCATTGCTGCTCCCACAGAGAGAGGGCAGTGCGGAGCAACGAGGGAAGACAGGAAGGAGGAGAAGGAGCGAGTGCCCTCTGACTGGCTGTCAGTTACCTGCAGGCACGCTGACATGTCAGCTGTCACACTTAAGATGTCCAGCTGGAACGATCATGGGCCTGTGTATGCTGGCCGTCCTCTCACAGACTACTGTAATGCCATTATAGATGTTCAGATGAGGCTGTAACCTTAATGCAGAGCTTAGAGAGAATTTGGGCCTTACAAGTAATTTATTTCCAAACATGATTGCTTTATTTGACATTTGTCGTGACGATAGAGGCTGGCTGTCCTCATTACCTTAGAGCAACCTTTTTTGGATTTTACTGAAGTACTATAATAATAAATAAACGTGGATATTAACGTAGGTGTTACCATATCTTTTCACTACAATCGAACAAACTGTCAATGTTTAGGTCGGTTTTCGCATTACTACCACTTTTATTCTGCAGTTAGCTATTTATCTGTTACTTTTAGCTAAGTGTTTCAACCGTTTATCCGTTATATTTAGCTAATTGTTTCAACCATTTATCCCTTACTTTTAGCTAAGTATTTCAGCCTGTTATCTGTAACTGTTAGCTAACTATTTCAACCATTTATTGTTACTTTTAGCTTACTGTTTCAACCATTTAAAGTGACTTTTAGCTAACTGTTTCAACCATTTAATGTTACTTTTAGCTAACACTAAAGATCACATCACTCCAGTTCTGAAGTCCTTACACTGGCTTCCTGTGCATCAAAGAATAGATTTCAAAATACTCATGTTAGTTTATAAGTCACTAAACGGTTTAGGACCAATTTACCTTTCGAATCTGCTACTACACTATGAGCCGTTGAGATCCTTGAGATCATCAGGGACAGGTCTGCTTGCCATACCCAGAGTCGGAACAAAAAAGGGGGAAGCTTCGTTCAGCTTCTACGGTCCCTACATCTGGAACAAACTACCGCTAAACTGTAGGTCGGCACCTAATCTCAGCTCTTTTAAATCAAGGCTGAAGACCTTTCTTTTTAACACTGCCTTTTCTTAATTCATTTTTGTATTTAAATTTTATTTTTTATTCATTCATTTTTTATAACTGTTTCTTCACCTGTTACCAATTTGTATGATATTTTGTCTTGTGTAAAGCACTTTGAATCGCATTGCTGCTGAATTGTGCTATACAAATAAAATTGCCTTGCCTTGCCTTGCCTAACCGTTTCAACCATTTAATGTTACTTTTAGCTGTTTCAACCGCTTATCTGTTACTTTTAGCTATTTTAACCATTTACCTTATGTTAACTTTCTCTGCTCGCTTGCTAACTAGTTTTGATGTTCTCTGAATTTCAACTTGTGGTGTCCAGGCGCTATAATTGACTCAAATTATGGATATATGTGTTTTTACATCCCATCATATTTTCTATTAAATCAAATTAGTTGAGCTACTTTACTTACAGTACCATATGCAGAAGCAAACCCTTCTGTGCAAATGTCCCTCATTTGCAATCACTGCCTTAGATAACGATCAGCAGCATGACATTAAAATGGGCCTGAGTCGGTAAGAGACATTTAGTACTACTTAGTGAAATTAAACTGAAGTATATTTTTCCAGGGCTTAAGCAGCTAATATAAAAGTTTTTTTTTTTTTAAAAGATGATTTTTTTGGGGCATTTCCACCTTTAATTGACAGGACGGCTAAGGGAGAGAGACAGGGGGAAGACATGCAGGAAATTGTCAAAGGTCAGACTTGAACCCTGGACCTCTGCGTCGAGGCATGAACCTCTATGTATATGTGCACCTGCTCTACCAACTGAGCCAACCCGGCCACGTAACATGACTGTTTTTATTCAACATCATGCTGTTAATCTGTGGAAAATGGGCTGAGACTCTAGACAAATTAGTAAGGCAGTGCAGTAAGGAACTGCATACTGCAGTTTGTCATTGTAGTGCCATTGATTTAAATGACTCTAATGGAACCTCTAGTAACTACAGAGCCTTTGTTATGGTTTTTGAAAATGACAGGATCAAAGCCAAAGCAATACGTCAACCCAGTACAAATCAGCAGACTAATAAAAGTGCTCTGACATTGAGGAGTCCATTTATCTTCCTCCGAATGGGTTTCTGCTTTTTGAAGATGATGCAATTTATGCCAGTTATTTGTCTATAATTTCAAACTATATTAGCTTACAAAAATTTCTACTTGCAGAACCTATTTATAGATTGTACGGCAAAGTATACACACCACAGTGCTGCATTATCAACCAGCACAAGCACTTATCTGCGCTCTGACCATCTACTTAAACCAGGATGGTCTTACACTTATCTGATCTACCTATGCTTTTGCCCAGTTCGCTCTTTCTCGATATTTTGAAAAAAAGTCTAAATTGGCTCATTTAAGCAGACGATAGATTTTGAGTGACTTTACTGGATCGACTCAGTTGCAGCACAGATGAGATACAGAGAGGAAGAGGAGGGGTGAGAAAGAGGAGTTGCTAGTTTTGCTCTTTGGATGCTGCATATTTATATGTATTCTGAGGTCTCTGGATGAAAGAATGTGTGATGAGATGACCGTAGTATTACATAAGTACTAAAAGGGAAGCCAAGGAGTCTCATGAGTGTAGGTAGGCAGTGCTTACACACTTAAGAGGAGTTCATCTTTTTGTTTTTGCATCAAAGCTTTAGTGCGTAACTTTTTAATGTTAATGAACGTCCGTTAAATTCAATTAATTGCCAAATGAGTTGATACAAAGCTAATTAAGACTATCGGCTCCACACAACTCTCTCTGTATTTCTCAGTATGGCTATATTCCGAAGATTGTGT
Organism: Perca fluviatilis; assembly: GCF_010015445.1. NCBI lineage: Eukaryota > Metazoa > Chordata > Actinopteri > Perciformes > Percidae > Perca > Perca fluviatilis. The sequence goes on from NC_053120.1 coordinate 26,103,813, forward strand.
CATCTGGCGACATTCCCATGCAGAAATGTCATGTTTTTTTAATCCTCCGTGTCCTCCTTGAGCAACTAGCAACTGTGTGGGGGAGGTGCGCGGTCACAGAAGGCTTGTATAATGTGGACGTGCCGACAGTGTTGTTGTGGTTACTTATAATTCCTCAAAGGGGCGACAGAAACTTCACACTATAGCTTTAAGTCATTTTGTTTGCCTAACGCTCCTCAGAAAGTGTGAAACAACAGTGACAGTCCTGGTTATGTTCTTCACTTAAGCCCGCTAAAAGATCAACAATTAAAGCCTTTGGTGTGAGTGAGCTGATATGGGAAGTCATGTAACAATGAGCAAAGTGTCTCCAACACAGAGCTGCGTTATGGGATGAAGTGCCGGGTATTTGGGCAGTTTGTGTACTTGTCGCTCTCTCCGGCTCATTTCATTTTATGTATTTCTATTGCTGCTGGCAGGTTGGAGTTCTGCGACCGTCTAGCCATATAACAATATTATCCTGTATGGATTGACCATCATGACTGAGAGATGAAGAAGAAAATGGAGGTCAAGGCTCGTGCTTCATCAGGAAGGTTCCATCCTTACCAGTCCAAGAGTTACACTCTGAGTGTGTTGTATTGTTAGTGCTGACACAAGAAGTTGATTGTTGAAGGATTTTCACTAAAGAGGGGCTACAGTTTCTCATGAATAGTCTCCTTCAGTCAACCGGGGCGCTGGATCACATCAGACGCACAACACCTACTGTTGCACATATTACGCATGACACATGACTTTACTGTTGCACATATTACTCGGTTATTGTTACACTCACAACCCGGGGCATTTATAGGATTGGGAACTTGTAGGCCATGTGAAATGTGTGCCCCAAAAAAAGTAGTTTACTTTCCAGATTAATTATGAATTATGTTGATGTTAAAAATATAAGTAGTTGTTACTAATTAGTATTAGTGTTGAGTCAAAACTTCTACTATCATTAAACATTCATTGACTAGAGTTGGAATATTAAAAAGGTTTTCTTTCACACACACAAACACACACACACACACACACACACACTTTTTTTTGGATACAGTTAATGCAGTATGAAATGTGCACCGTTCACCTCTCCATCATCTGCTGTCTCTTATGAGTCGTTTACAATTTTAGTTAGTTTTGGAGCCATACCATAATGTAACGTAATGTTATGCATCGTGGGGGTTTGGAATATAATTAGGAAAGCATTTTTAGGGAAATTGGATTTATTTACAAGAAAAACCCTGCTAAAGGAAAATAAAAGTATGCTCTACGTATGAGCCTGCTAAACAACCCCTCCCCCCCCCCAAAAAAAAAAAATAAGACCCATGGCCTAAGTACCCCTGTAAAAGTGGCCTAAAATTACTCTGAGACAAAGGGACATGAATAAGTAGCTTACATATTATAGATAGATAGATAGATAGATAGATAGATAGATAGATAGATAGATAGATAGATTGCTTTTATTAATCCCACACTGGGGAAATTCCTGTGCTACAGCAGCTCAAAAGAAAACATGTACACACATCAGAATAACACAAATACACATTAAATAGATATAGGATAAATAGTATTTTAAGAATAATACAAACATGTTTACGCAATAAACACCCTTATATAAACAGACAGTGTATATATACACAGGTATACAGATGAGTAAGGTGCAGATGAAGAGAAATGACATGTTGCACATTTGGAGGTGACACAGATTAATAAATATGCATAGTGCAGAATATTGTCCAGTGATGGCTCATATTGCAGAAACAGCTAGCAGTGCTACATTATGATGTCGCATTAAACAGTCTGACTGCTGCTGGAATGAATGACCTGCGGCAGGGCTCCTTCTTGCACTGAGGGTGCAGCAGTCAGCTGCTGAAGGAGCTGCTCAGGGAACTCACAGTCTCATATGGGGGTGTTGCCCATGATTGATGCCAGCCTGGCTAACATCCTCCTCTCCCCCACCTCCTCTATGGTGTCCAGAGGGCAGACCAGAACAGAGCTAGCCCTCTTCACCAGTACCACATACATAATGATAATACTGAAAGCGCCGTAGATGCAATGCAATGGAGTAATAATAATAATAAAATTCTGCAACAATCCAAAATATTTTACTTTTTTAATGGTAATTATACACACAACATCAACACGACATCAATCAGTAAGAAACTAAACCAAAGGTAATGCATGTATAGTAATATATAAGTTACAGTAACAGTTATAAAATATTGAGATTTCATAGAAATAATAATTGGTTGTTTTTTTTCACATCAAGACAGATAAACACAAAAAGACTGTATTCTAATAAAAAAATGTTAATGACTCAACAGACTCAGTAAACCCAAAGGCAACATTCCTGCCACGTCACAGCGATCCCTAACCTATCCCTGCAAGCTAGAAGAGGCAGATAACCAGAGTAAAGGGCATTCGTACGGCAGTGGATTCATTACATGCAGCCGTATTAGCTTGTGTGATCCCTGCAGCATCCAGCATTCACTAATAACAAACCTGTACCACAGCAACGCAAATTTGTCCCCAGTCAAAAGCACTGCAGCTGCATCAGCGAATCCATACAGTTTGATTGAACTAGATATAACCTCACCTCTCCCTTCAGTACTTCTTATAAACACTACGCATTGAAAGATTGTTCTCATCCTCTCTATAAAGTCTGAAGAACTATTTGTCTCCTTCTCCAGACAGTTTGGTGAAATGTTTTGCTGCTTCAAAGGAACAGCTATACCCAGATTGCGAGAGCTGCTGAGCTATTAAGATGTTTGTTTTAAAACGATCCTTTCGTCTATTTCACCCGTAACTGTCACACCAATAACTGCATTCATTCATTTTTTCAAAAATATTGTCCATAATTTCAAAAGGTTTTCACTTTTTGGATAGAAGCGTACATTTAAAAGAACCTTTTAGTCACTATACCGTTTTTTATGTATAAACCAAGTGATAGATTGATTACTGACGTGTCCTTCCAGCTCTCTTATTAACCTTATTTGTAGCAGCGGAGCCAGGCAGACCCGGCTTACTGTGTTTTACTGCGAAGAGCCAGATTGTGTCCTGTGGCTTGACTCAAGTTACACACATCTTGCATACCATCTCTCCATGGGCCCTGCGTGCGAGATAGCTCTTTTAATTAGCTCTCTTCAATTATGTAATTATGAAAAAGATTAGATTAACACATGACATGCAGTGTGTTGTTGTTGTTGTTGTTGTAAGACTGACTCCGAGGTACGACGCACACATTCACCGCGTTTCATTTTTCTTTGCCTCAACCCTGAAACTTCACACGCCTTTGTGGCATTTAGACACAAACATCCTGTGATTGGATTAAAATATAATGAAATTCAGATGCCCGTAGCTTCCCACACACATATACTGTACATACACATTTTCTTTTTTTGTCATGATGTCCCCTCATTCCTGAACCTACTAAGGACTCTGATTCTAATGAGAACTTTTCATGTTGTGGTAAGATGCACTTAACACTTGGCAAGGTAAATAAAGCACGTGATTCATTAATCATTCTTTAAAAGGTTCCTGTCGTCCTCAACAGTTTCAGCATTTCAGCATTCAGTCGGGCGTTTGCGGAGTGATGACAATGCATTTAGATCGGGATTAATGTGATTACTGCAAAAATAACATCTGTGGTTTTGTTTATGGAGCGCTCTCAAGTATTCTCAAGCTTTTCTCACTCTTCCTCATTAAGAAACCTAGTGAACCTAATTTAAATATCCCAGTAAGCCATCGGTATAAATGAAGATGAAAGATTCATGCCTTTTTCCATCTTCATACCGTAACCGCCAGAGCTCCTCCATCTCTCTGCTCTGTGGATCACTCTGTCGGAACTAAAGCCGGCTCTTCTTTTTCAGCCGCTGAACATAAATCAGATAAATTGTATCGAATCATTTTCCTGAAGTGGAGATCAGTAGAACTGTGAGGATGAGAGTGAACCGCTCGGTGAGGCTGCTCTCTCCGTTTGACTTCACTTGATTTGCCCTCGCCGGTTGTTGCTCTTTGGTTCTTTCACAAGCTTTCATGTGTGCTCGGCCGATTGCTTGCTTCCTGGAATAAGAGAGGCATGGAACTGGAGAGTAAGAGCTGCGATTTCTGCAAAGTCCAGCAGTATTTGTAATTTGGAGGAGAGTTAGTTAAGAAGGTCAACACCACTCTCATGTCTGCATGGTAAATAATTTATTTAGGTACAGAAAGCAGCCGGTTAGCTTAGCACAAAGACTGGAAACAGCTTGCCTGGCTTTTTCCAAAAGTAACAAATCCCGCCTACCAACACATTAACACACTGTATCTTGTTTGTTTGATATGTGTAAAAAACCAAAGTGTGAAAAGGACAATTAGTGGTTTTACGGGGTTATGTGCTGGACTATTTCTTGTATTAGTTACACATGTTTACGCTACTGTTGCACACAAGTGTTTTCTTTGCTGGAACAAATTGTCTTCTCTGCAACACCAGGTGACAGGCCGACATGTAGCTACTTAACTTAGCTTAATGCATGAAAGAGACAACTGGCATCATCATTTGAGATTTTGAGCACCAGAGGGATTACATTTAATTCCTGCTTTTAATACACGTCTTAAAAGTGGGGCGGTAAGCGCCGAGGTCAGAAATGTCCTGTCCTGTTGTACTTACTGTGTTCATTAGTGCTTTTGAGCTCGTAGCTTAAACGTGTTAAGACCATCTGCCCACTGACAAAGAGTGTAGCACGTTACTTCATTACGATGAGATGTTAATTTGAGCTGGGTTGCTAGTTTCAAGTGACCTTTTAGTTTGACAAGAAACAGAAGTGTTTTCACTCTTGATAATTTGTGAGAATGTTGACCAATCAAAATCATTCTAAAGGTCTAGGACAAAGAGATAAGCCCATGTTTTGAAAGTTCTCTTCATACACGGAGAGAATCCGATATGAGATGTCGGGGAAAGCGAGTAGGTTAAAACAGATATGGCAACCCTTCCTTGAGTATTATCACAGCATTATTTCCAGTTAAACATTTGTCTTTATATACTTTTCAAAACACAATGTAGCTGTATAAACAGATGACCATAAAACAACTATGAAGAACAGTACACTAACTACACTTTTTTTTTAATTTAAATAGAGGGTTCGATATGTGGGGGTTGTATCACTCTAAATAAGAAGGAACAGCTGGATAGAGACGAATAACTTTGTTAAGCAGCACTTTACTGTCCTTCACACGTTATCAGCAAGGAGGTAAGCTTCGCTTCAGAACTCGAACCTCCTATGGCGCCATTTTGATGCTACCAAACGATCACCCGCCGTTAGCATTCCATTGACTCCCATTCATTTTCACGTCACTTTGACAGCGAATAACTTTACATCTGAAGCGTTTAATGACTCTATTTGTCCATTGTTTATTTCTAAAGAAACACGACAATGTATAAAAGGCTCCATTACCTTGTACCTCACGTTATGGCTCCGTAGTAGACGTTTTTGTAAAAATAGGCTAACAATTGTGTCATAACCACGGGACTTGTGTCACATAGTAGAGGAATTATAGTATAGTACAGGAGAAGCTCGCAGGCAGTTTCGACTTACATTAGCTGTTTAGGTTTAATTACTAATGTTAACTAGCATTTTAGTTAGCAATAATTAGCCTGTGCCCATGTCATCTCCTTACATATACCTACGTTTGCCGTCTCTGCAAGATTGGGAATGATTGAGATTTCTCTTGGCACAGCTACCAGAAGACTTACAACTTTCAGACAGGTTCTCTCACGTCACATTTACGTTGTCTCTCTCGGTTGGAGGCTGCGCAGTAACGCTCAGCGCTCACCGGAAAAGTGCTTCTAATATCCTTCACTGGTCTCCGTCCAGAGCAACAGGATTTGTTGGTCCATTCTTATATACTGTCTATGGTTATCAGCTCAACAACAACAACAACAACAACAACACTTCCTCGTTTTACTTAATCACATGTAGCTGAACTAACCAATCAGACGCTAGCAGAAATCAGCCTCAGGTAAATTCTTAGAGGTAGATTCTTAACTGCTGATGTAAATAATTAAACATGTCAATATGCAAGTACTGACTGTTTAAATAGGTAAATAGTTAACTGTATAAACACTGTAAATACATGTTTAGTAAATTAACTAAATACTAAATATATGAATTGACTTGAAATCTTACATATATATAAAAAAGAAACACTAAAAAAGATCATTAAAGGTGATGTCTGTAATGATTTTAATTACCGAGCGTGCCTTATTTATACCAGTCCAGGGTTTGAACCATATGATAAGCTAATAACAGCAATCTAATGGCATAGTTTTGGTTTTATATTGCAGGACTAAAATGAATAGACATTTGGTGTGTGTTTGTGCACGCACAGGGTGAGAAGCGAGTATGTCTCTTCATGCAACCCCTAGAGAGGGCAACATGTTTTAAGGAAAAAGCCTTTTTCCAGCCTTCCTTTTGAAAAGGTTGTCAATGCCTAGAAGAAAATCTCTCCTTTGCTTTGTTTCTGCCTCATTTGAACTAATAAATCTGCAGCTGTATGTGTCCATGTGCAACTGTGACAGATGAGTGTGATGAGATTGGGCTGAACAGACTGTGGTTCCTCTTCCTCCCTCGCCTTCTTCCTCTCGTCTTCCTCTCTCTGTCTCTCTCTCTCCCTCCTTAGGAACATACGGATTTGGTTAGCCTGTCAGAATTAGTCTGCTGTGAATCGTTTCTTTGAACTGACTCCCAGCTGTGGCCAGTTGCTATTCTGTTGTTTGGGGCATTATAGGGGCTATACAGCTCGTGAAATAGCTGGAACACTCTGTGTGCTCGGCCCATTTTTATCTGTGGAGGCGGGTTGCATGCTGTTTCTGAGACGTATAGGGTTATGCTTGTCAGTATAGATCACAATCTGTGGATTTGTGTGTCTTTGAATATCTTGGCATACAGTACATAAACACGTCTGTGTCTTTTCAGTGCCCTCCTGTCACATTGCGTCAGTTTGACAGGTGTGCTTCCTGGTCTACTTCCTGGTCTGTGCTGTTTGCCACAGTTTGAGGTGAAGAGGACAAGCTGCTCCTGGACATCAGGGTTATGGATTTCTCATTGGAGCCAGTCGAGACGCAGCGAGACGGTGTTTCATGGGGCTGACGCTCCTCTCGTCTTCACTAGTTATTGCTTCGGGATGAATTATTCATCTTTTTTTTGTATTTCTTTTCTTAGAAAAGCGTTGATTGTCCTGCCTGCATGACAGTCGACACGCCGTCCAAAGACAACCCTGCCTGCTTTCCTTTCCTTTCCCTCTGTCCTATAGTGTACACCTATAACTTTCTTTCAAAGAATTCCATTTCTGACTCTTGCTTTTGTCTCGTGTTGAAGCGTCTCATCAGAACCACTTTCAATGGATCTCTCCACTGTCTCGGTGTCAGGGGAGCCGGCGTCTGCATGTCAGAGTAAACAGTTTCAAAAGAGCTTGTGAATAATTTGTATGTCAGGATGTAGCTGCGGTTGTGTCTGTTTGCATGGACGAGGCTTTTTATTTTGGTGCGGTGCAGCGTGTGTTTCTAACTCTATCCAGCATGCTATTTCATCCCAGTACATCCGATGCTGAATTCCTGTGTGATGTCAGATCAGATCTATGTTTAATGCGCAGGCAGAGCCCAATTACTCTATGCCCATAGCTGTACCTAGAGACTTTAAAGAGGCCCCTTCGCATGCCAGATAACCCTGATGTCATAATCCTCTTCGGACTTGGTTGGTGAGAAGGCGTGGCATGGCGATCCCCTTTAAGGACGCTGATTGCTCATCTCCTAATCTGGCATCATGGACATTTGTTGTTTGCTATGAGAGTAAATTTCCCTCCTGAAGAGTTATTTGAGGCCCCCTGTCTTGGTTTCTCTTTTTATTTCAGAGAATTTGAGATTCTGTGTGAAGAGCAGAGAGAGGATCAACACCCCTCCTCTTTGGTGCCTCTTCATCCCTCTCTTCCTTCTGGAGGCCTTTAGGGAGAGCAGCTGAGTCACTCTCTCCTCCCTGTCTTCATCCTCAATCTGCTCATGCTTCTCCTTCCTCCACCTTCCTTCTGTTTTCTCTCACTAAGCCTTCGTCACAGGGGCTGACAACCTCGTTTGCCAAGGTTCACTTTTAACTCCCCGCAGATCCTCAGCTGAGAGGGGTGTATGTGTGTCAGTTTTTGCATTTAGCAGAATTTACATGTGCATATTTGGGATTTTTGCTGTCAGCTTGCCTGTCCCTTATTAGGCGCTCTTGTTAGTCAGAGTTGTTGCACGGACAGCAGCAGCAGCTCCCTCGTTGATGGAATCTCTTTGAGATTTTTATGCCAGAGTGATAAGAGAGTGTGGCTGTCAACTAACCATCCGACGAAACACAAACACACACACACACACACACACACACACACACACACACACACACACACACACACACACACACACACACACACACACACACACACACACTCACACACACAGTTACAGTCTATGTGCCTCACTTTCTGTTCTGTTCACTTCGCATAGCTCATCTGCTTTCTTGTGTCTAATAAATGTTTGAAGGCATCTCTTTCTTCTAATTTTTCCTTATTTCATTGACTCCTTTGTTTTGTTTTTTCCATTGTCAGCACCATCATGCATGCAGCTCTTCCATGCCACTTCCATGCGACACCATTTCAAACACTTGACTTCTTGCCTTCTATTTAACAAGAAGCGTGTTGTTTCATTAGCTAATCTCTCAGAAGACATGGCACAGATACAGAATCTACTACCTCTTCTACTTCAGCTCATAGCTATGAACAGGCATCACCCTCATTATCTAACCTGCACAAAGAGGAAAACATGGGAAAGCGGATCCATTTGTGATTTAACAAATTAATGATTAATGACTGCAGGTTTTGTGCAGCTGCGTCTGTGAATGCAGAGCGCTGAATTTTATGTTGATGGTTGAAGATTAATCAACAATTAGCTGCTGTGTTGAGCCACGAGACTCTTTCTGTGTCTCTGTGCCGTGGGAGCTGATTCAGTGCCAGTGTTGTTGCTTGAGATCCTATAATTGCTTCAGAGTTCTTCCTGTAATTAACACTCTTGGACAATTTCGCCAGAATCCCAGACATCACTATTCTCAGATTATTAGCTCAGCGTGGACGGGAAGGAAAACGTGCACATGCACACGAGCATGCAGTATGTTTCACAAGATTCATTATTATTGTTGTGGAGGTTGTACAATACAAAGAGACTTCACTTCAGTTTTTCCGTTTGTTTTTCGAGAGTCAGTCGTCCCCAATTCAGAGCCCGCTGTCTTGGCTGCAGCGAGATTAAAGCCGAGTGGAGGAGAGACGGGAAGTGGACCGGGCAGTGTGGCATTTCCCAACGGCAACAGGATTAGAGGGTGGTACAGTGAAGTAGGCCATACAAACAGGCTCAGCAGCTGAAATATGGACAACGGACCATAACATAGACAGAGCTGGATGGCCCAGTACATTTCATCAGCATGTCATTATGCTGTAATCCCAGGCCAGCCACCGTACTGGCTGCATGTGTGTCAGACAGGAATCGCTATTGGTCAGTCAGAGACACTTGAGGATATTGCTATTTCCACCTTGTTGCAGAATCACAGGACTTTGATTGCTTCGTGTCAAAAAAGAAGAATCCAATTTAATGTTTGTATGCATTTTAAGAAAGAAAGATTTAAAGCAAAGCTGGAAGGAATCTAGATATACTCTTCCTTTTTTTTTTTTTAAAACAGGTTGACGTCTACATTTTATTTATAGATCTTTGATTTATGTTGTTTGTATTCATTACAGAAATGCAAGAAAGACAGGAAAGAGAGTGTCTTCCCACTGAGACTGAGTCTTCCCATGGTAGTGTGGGTGTTGTTCAAAGCTTTGTTGCCAGGTGTTAATTAGAGTTTAGTAATTGTGGAGAAAAGTTTGTCTTTGAAGGATGTTCGGATGATCTTCAACAATGTCCTGTGAAACCAGGACGGAATAGAAATTACCCAAATGAAAACTTAAACTGAGATTGCATTCACTGATTTTGAAGCAGAAATTAGTTTTCAGCAGATGAGAGATGGATGTTGGCAGTCCTATCAGACCTTCTTAGATGCAGAGGGGATTTAATGAGACAGACACTTTTTTTTTGTGAAAATTATGAGCCTGTGCTGCTCCGAGTCAGTGACGACCGATGAAAATGAGAGGGGCAAAAGAGAGGTTAGCAATGCCAGCTAGCGTCGTGTTACAATAAGAAAGGCACAGAAAGCCAGCTTCAAATTTCTGCTCATGATAGGCTTCAATGCCTTATTTCACATTTGTTATTTCAGCCTCAATACTAACTGACCAAAAAATGTATTTAGCATATCCACAAGGAGCTGACGAAGCACTAGTTGCAGTGAGCTACGACAAGTCCTCAAGATGTAACGTACTGTATCTGTATATATGTCCTCCCTCTTGTCTTGTTTCAAGAAAAAAATTTGTCCAGACTTGGTTTTTAAACAAATAGATTGATATGGTAGGAAATATGCCTAATATATATATAAATATGAAGCAAACGTCAGCAGCTGGTTAGCTTAGCTTAGCATAAGGACTGGAAACAAGGAAGCAGTATGTAAGTAAACGTAAGTGTAAAACACAAAATTGGGGTTTTACTGAAAGATTTATGTGCCCGACTATTTCTTGGGCAGGCACAGTAACTTCCTGGAGATGACAAGACTCCAGGAAGTTACTGGTCCCAGCCAAGAAATAGTCCAGCATCTAGTCTATATCCACAATGTTCCACTTCCGGGATTGCTATGGTGCCGCCGGAAATTCTGCCAGATGTCCCTCTTTTCGGCCGGATGTCTGTCACCTTCCGCTTTCTTTGTGTTGGCATTCTAAACTCCGATCCATTTATGAGGACTATGGTTAACTGCTCCTCAGATCTCTGCAGGGTAAATCCAGACAGCTAGCTAGACTATCTGTCCAATCTGAGTTTCTGTTGCACGAATAAAAACAACTTTTGAATGTACACACGTTCCACCAAATCAAGTTCCTTTGTGAGACTATTTTGCAGCGGCACCGTGGCTCCGTCCGGCGCCTAGTGCTGCCCAAGACGATTGTGATTGGTTTAAAGAAATGGCAATAAACCAGAGCACATTTTTCTCCCATCCCAATGTTGTGTGGTCTAGTCAGACCCTCCTCCGCAGCGCTGTGGAGAAAGGTCTGGCAATGCGAAACTATCCAGCACCTAAACCCCTGTAAAACCACAATGGGTCGTTTTTACACTTTGTTATATATTAAACAAACCAGACATAATGTGTTAATTAGGCAGCTTTAGAGGTACTATTAGACAGAGCCAAGCTAGTTGTTTCCATTTGTTTGCAGTCTTTGTGCAAAGCTAATCTAACCGGCCGCTTGCTTTAGCTTGTTATTTACACTACAGACATAAGAATGGTTTCAATCTTCTTAGATAATCAAGAAAGTGAATAAGCGAATTTCCCAAAATGTCAAACTATTGCTTTTAAATCTTAAAGGAACACGCCGACTTATTGGGAATTTAGCTTATTCACCGTAACCCCCAGAGTAAGACAAGTCGATACATACCCTTCTCATCTCCGTGCGTGCTGTAACGCTGTCTGACGGCTCCAGCATTAGCTTAGCCCAGCACAGATCCTGCAGGTAACAGGAACTATATTCTCAGACAGGCTTGCTGCGAGCATATCACTCCGCCGAAGTACTATATTCTTCCGCCTGAGAATATAGTTCCCGGTTTGTTTACGGTTAGAAGATGGCTGTGTCTCATGTTACGTTGTTTTTTGTACACGCTGTGACTCTACAAATCACAACATGTAAATAGGAACATGTTGGCGTTATTTTGTCACTTATTCGGAGCAGTAGGATTACTGGAACCATTCACCTGCCTGTTCTGTGATGGGCTGATGCCACTGGAGCCGTCAGACAGCATTACAGCACGCACGGAGATGAGAAGGGTATGTATGGACTTGTCTTATTCTGGGGGTTACGGTGAATAAGCTAAATTCCCAATAAGTCGGCGTGTTCCTTTAAGCCCTGCTGGCATTTGTGCTGGAGTACCCCATCTCACTTTGCCTCATCCTCCTTGGGCTCCATCATTTTATACATCCTCTGCTTTCACTTTATTCACATTCTTTGTTTCCTGCTTACCTTCAGGTCACTCTGGTGTCATAACTATGGGTGGCCACTCTGTTGCAGGTCCGGCCAACATCCCCGACAACCAAAGTCACCTCCACAGTGTACAGTACGTGTTGTCACTAGACAAGCTGTGCGTGTTTCAGCATTCCGGTGAACTTGGGTACTTGTGAACATGTGTGTTGAAGGTGAAAAGCCTCTGCAGCAAATTACAGCCCTTAAACCTGTTTGTTTTGTCTTCATTCCTGAACTTGTTTCAACTTTCACATTGTCTGTTTCGGTCGAGTTGAGCTCAGTGAGTGTGGTCCGTGAGCTGTCATCTTGTCTGTCATCATCAGTCGTCCTGAATGACTGTAGCTGTCCTCCAAAACTGTCAGTATCAATCTGCTAAAGGACTTCCTGTGTCCCATGACTGAGTTACATTTTTAACTTCAGTTATGTTTGTGCTTAAATTGTAAGGAAATTGATTTGTGTCTTTGAATTTGTTACAGCTACAAACAAAGTGGCATTTCTTGGATATTATAGGTCAAGTCTGTCGTGCTGGGTTTACAAGGGAGCAAGTGATAAAGCAGCTATAATTGTATTTAATTATATTTAATAACTACAGATAAATACAGACCTCCACCAGTGCATGCTCTATCTCACAATGCCGGGAACACATTTTTCCCATTATTCCGGCACCACATGAATGCAGAACAAACGCCCTATCTCGCAATGTTGACGAAAGTGAAAAATAATGTGTGTATCCGCCCCGGGATTCAGATCTACTCCAAAATGTATTTTTTGTTTGTTCCTTGGCCCATGATAAATCCTTCCATAAAGTTTCGTGACAATTGTGCCACTAGTTTTTCTCTAACCCTGCTGACAGACAAAGAAACCAAAAAAAAACCGGACAAACCGAACCGAAAACATAACCTAAAGAATACTAATGTTGCTCTGTGTCGCCATATCAACTTAAAAGGTGATAAGCTAATATAAGATAAGATAATATGTAATTGTTGTATACTCACAGCTTGTTTCCCCTGCGCCCCAAATGGACAAAAAAATAATGTATTACAGGTTCAAGCTTTAGTAGTTAGTTATCCCCGTTTCTTCGGTTTGGTGAATGCGCTTGCTGGAGGGCTGAGCAGTTTGACTCCCTTGTGGCTATGCGGTTAAAAGCTTAAATGGCTCCAATTGGATGAAAACTGGTGTCTGTTATGAAAGTCTTCGCTAGCGATGCTTGGATGCTGTCTAATTAGGCTTTTGACAGTTCATGTTAGACGGACAGTGGCTCAGTCCGCTAATCTCTGGAACAGTGTGGATGGACAGCTGTAGGATCTAATATGATGTGAAATACGCAGACTTCCAGCTGTCCGCTCCGTCTGTCTTCCTGCTTATAACAAGTGCTTGTTTTCACCTGGGACCTTCAGCAGCACAGAGGCTGATCTGCCTGATTCCATCAGTGCCTTTCAAAGATGTCTCTTCCTGGTTTATTACACGGCCAGAACTTTCTTCACCTCACTGCTGTCGAGTGATGAATTATGAATAGATGCGAATCCAGCAGCACTGCCGGCCAGGCCTGAGGATTACTTTCAATTTGCACACCGCTCCCCTTGCTGGCTCGCTCCGCTAGTCAGACTTCTTTCTCAAGGGACCTCGAGGGCAGTATTGGATTGCCGCCCGAAACTTTAACCCCACCAATCATGTAAAAAGTTTGAGAGATGTTTCTCTATGGATGCACTTGAAAGTTACACAATGAACATTAGAGTCCTGCATGAGTGGCATTGTTTCTTACGCGTAGATAACATTTCTCACCCTCCCTCTGGAAGGAAGAGGAAGGAGTCGTGCGGCCCCTCTCCGTTACTCGTTGACTCCAGATAACCGGTTGTAATTGGCTCGGTTGATGAGTGGGCAGCAGGCAGTGAAAGGGAAGTAGAAAGGACAGGGATCCTTTTAATGAAGCCAATGAGAAGGACATGGAGAGCCTGCGGGCTTCAAGAAGGATTAGAGCAGGCTCCAGCAGATTTAGGCTTACAGTATGATGCTTCCACAAGTCTCTCAACCTTGAGGAGCTGAAAAAGGACAAGGAAAAGTGTTCAGAATATAGAATGAGAGTTTCAACTTTTACACTGTACTTGATATGCAATACTCTGTTTATCTCCTCCTCCGTTATACCTCGATCTTTAGCTGCTCTCCATCCAGAGAAGTTGGTAAACAAAAGGATTTGTCTAAAGGTCAGTTGTCCCCAAGACACTAACCTTTTAATATACAACTCACACACATTCCTCTGCAGATTAAGGACAGTGTGTGTGTATGTGTGTGTGTGTGTGTTTAAATATGTATGCCTGTCTGTCTGTTTCTGTATCTATGTGCATTTATCTGTTTTCATGCGTAAATTGGAACACATAAATCTGTGTGTGTGAGATGATGTGAAGTGCGAAAGGACTATAAGCGTGTGATGTGTGATGCCGGCCTAATATGGCCCCGTCTCTGTCTCTCTGGATGTGGCAGAGAGTGTGAGAGTGATGGAGAGTCGAGCCAATTGGCATGGAAAGAGCATGGGCTGAAGGGATGGCAGACAGGCCAGCCAGGCGGGAAATAGATGCCAGCAGAGATACTGATCACACTCACCTCCACCTTTTGATGACTTTGTCTTTCTGGTTCTTGTTTCTGTGCCATAAATCTAAGTCAAAACCACAAAGTGTTTCTGTGATGGCGATAAACAGCTGTAGTTGCTGTGCATTTACGGGAGAAATGAGGTCACATTCAGGACTCCTCTGTGTTTATAGGACTTAAAGTTGGCTGCTGAATTAGTAGCTGGTCATTTGAGCTTGGGAAAATGATTCTTCTTTACCTCATTGACCTGAGGTCGTATTTATGCTCGGCTGGAAAACCACTAGGTGTGAGACTGGAGTTTGCTTCTTGATTTCTTACTTCTGACTTACTTTTATATGGGATAACTGGGTGCGAAATTACCCAGTATCTGTTTATTTTGCCATACACATTGATGCCAGATGATGAATTGTCATTATTTGGGTCTAGTGTGTGTAAACTAATTGGGAAGGAGGGAAAACAACCAAAGTGCTCTGTGTTAAATTGTCCCCAGTTCTCAATTTCACCAGCATAATGGATATAAAAGAGTAAATACAGTTGTAATAG
Source organism: Perca fluviatilis (assembly GCF_010015445.1). Lineage (NCBI taxonomy): Eukaryota > Metazoa > Chordata > Actinopteri > Perciformes > Percidae > Perca > Perca fluviatilis. The sequence goes on from NC_053120.1 coordinate 26,119,092, forward strand.
GTTAGGTGCCAGGTGCCAGGTGCCATGCATACTTAAGCAGTCAAGGCAAAGGATTTGACAACCAGCCATTTACACTAACTTATGAGAGTCACAGAGTAATGTTGTTTCCAAGTCATTACAATTCATATTTGATCACTGTGCTTTCAAGGACACAAATCTCGTAGTTAAATGGCTCCTGATGCCTTCAAACTGGATTGTTATAATTCGATCAACTTATAAGTTACTGCCAGACACGATCAGGCCAGTGACCTAATAACCGATTCTATTTTTTTCCTCTTCTTTTTAAAAACTAGATTTGGACAAGGACAAATGGACATTTTAATCTGTTCACTGAGCACAAACAATCCATACGCCCTACCAATTCCCTCAATTATGTCCTCTCTGTCCTGGTGGTCTGTCACTTCTCATCCCTGTTGAAGTCTTGTAAGTAGCCTGAGAGGCTGCCTAGGGAGGGGGACTGACACACTCTGATCACGGGGGCTTAAAGAGAGGATGGACATTTAATACGCTCGCTGCCAATGGCAGCCTGTCCACATGGCGAGCTGGCTGAAAAGACATACGGGTGGATGACTGGTGTCGTCGTTCAACTGTGACACCCATATTGTCCTGGGATCATCCCATCGTTCCCAGGGTCCTATATACCCAGGGTCCTATGTTCCCAGGCCATGTGTGTCTCTTGATATAAGCTAACATTGTCAGTGATTGGTAAGGGTTATCTTCGCAGTTCAAAATGCAAAAGATTAATGGGAAATGGATGTTTTAAAATGCAGTTTGAATGTTACAAATCTGGCTGCAAATTTGAGGACATGTTGAGGAGTATAACATCAGTACGCTATAAGCTGTGGGTGATTTCAACTGAACATTTTACCTTGGAAAAAAACCTTGCTGAGAACATAAAACTCTTGAAATGTCTCCTTAATGTGTCATATTGGGATATTGAGCTGGGGAACATAGAAGCAAAGGTTTAGTTTTGTGCCAAAAAGACATGGCTGCCATTTAAAAGAAGAGACACAGACACTTTTTAAATGACTGATAGTGTAAAATGAAAACATAATGGCTGTGACTGAGACCTGGGTACAGCGGCTGTTTCAGTGACGTTAAGCCACGTCGTTGTCACGTTTAGCCGATCAAAGGTGACTATCAGCCGGGTACAGAGCTCCGCGAGAGCACAGGCTTTTATAACCGTCAACATAGCAGCATCTAGCTACTCCACTGCGCTGTGGAGTCATGTTTGGCAATGCAGGACTAGCATCTAGCTAACATTGACATTGTGGGACGTCGGTTAGCGTCCGCAACCTGGCAACGCCCGTGAACTTCGCCGCTGGGGAGGAGGGGCCGGGGGAGACGACTCTCTCCAGTATTTTTAATTTGGACTGCATTAACCATTGTGAAACGCTAGCTGTCACCTTTTAAGGAATATTTTCTCTCATATCAAAAAAGAAATGACTGTTGACTTAATGAAAAGCATTTAATGCTAAAATATCAAATATTTTGTTTATGAATTATTAATGACTATAATTAGATTTTGTAATCGCCATTAGTGTATTCACTGTGAGCTCGCAAGTCTCATGAAGCCTTGAAATAAACAAGCACAGGATAAATAAGTCTGTCACTAATGTAATGGGCCTAAATTGATGAAGCACACACTGTAATGAATTACTGTTACAGAACATCGCTAATGAAAGTGTGTTAGCTTGTGTGTCCAAATGATAACACTGCTCAAGGTCCTGAGTGTGTATATGTGACCGGGGGAAGATGGGCGAAGATGTGTCACCCTGCATTACAGTGAAAGCCTGTGGCCCTGCAAAGAGTGGCATCAAATGTAATGTTCTTTTGAGCTGCGGATCCCTTTGTGTTAACTCAAACTGACTGTGCTTGGAGGGTTCAGATTGGGTGGGAGTGTTTGTATAGGAACCCCAATATTTTTTTCAACCTTCAGCTGTGAAAATGCTGTACAAATTGATAAAAAAAAGAAACTATGTCAGACCCTGTCAGGATAGTGAGTTAGTAAGGCATTGCAGCCCCACCTGGACGTCCTTTCACATTACACATATTGGATGATCCATGAAGAAGTTTTAATAAAAACAGGGCAGTATTATAATCTGTAAATATTTGGAAGGTTTTATTCCAAATATAATATATTCCAAAAATAGTTGGACATACATGAGAAAATTGGACAAAATCCTCCTCCTAAGGAGACATGATCATTTTAGGATCAAGCTAAAAAAAGCCACATTTGTGTGGAAGTGTTAAAATTTCCTTTTAATTGTTCCCACCATCTCATCTGCCATGCACCGTGTGAATGTTACTTTTCGAACTTTTCTTTTAGTTTATTGATCTCTTAAACTTCCTAGAATGGGAACTTTATTATTGATCCGAGGATATCTTGCAATTGGAACTGGTATCAAACTGTGCAGATCGGATTCAGTCTTACTCAAGGTGATGCTAAATAAAATTGTGAGAACACTTTTGTCTGTGATATACAACCTTTGCAAAGAAGCAGATTGAAATATCCATAGACACAGTATAATAAGCATATGTTTGGTCTAAAGATGGTGCACCTAACAAAAACAGCATACATTTAAGTAAGGGTTACTTTACACTTCATTTGAAAAGTAGTATTTGAAAGAAAGAAATACAGTACAGATTCTTCTGGCATGTTGCATAATAATTTGATTGTAAACACAGTAACTAAAGAACAATTCATCCCTAAGTTCCCTCGACGAACAGATGATCTGATTAGATTTTGAATCACTTAAAGTGATATTAATAAGGAAAAAACGAAACCTGTTATGAGTCTTTAAAGGTCCAGTGTGTAACGTGTTTAGTTGTCCATTATCAAAATCAGGTGCTGCTAATGCTGCTAATGGGTATCGTAGCTTCCCGGCCCTGGCAAGTTTGAAGAAGGAAACATGGAGGACCACACATATTCAAAATCCAAATTTCAGGAACAGGAGTCTTCTTCTTCGCCCAGAAAAAGAAAAATGATATTGAAAAGAGCAAGAAACCAGCGTCATCAGAAAAAAGTGTGAAGTGCTACTGTAGCTGTAATACGTACTTTGAACTGCGAGAGAGTTGATTGCGATATATGATCTCAATGCTAGATGGGAGAAATTCCCACACCTTGGACCCTTAAGTACTTAAAAGAAGGTACATTCATATCGACATTGCCCTTGTAACTCACATTCACATTGTGATTAATGACCTCATTAGCATAGATGTTATTTTTAGAACACCATGCAGATTATTGTGAGATATTTGGCAGCTCACGTGCCTCTTGTTTAATGTTTGACATATTACAAGCTGACCGGAGTTAATTATGTCTAAAAAAAAAAAAAATGGAGGACATCTGTGTAGTTGCTTGAATAAATTGGACTGAGAGAGGCAGGATGTGTCACATATACAGTTGTATTTTTTTAGACCTTGGTTAAAACTAAAATGTAGCGCAAAAGTGAATGCATACGAAGTGGAGAATCAGAAACCGTATCATATGACTGAGGTGTTCAATCTGCCATCAGTCTTGTAGGTCCATGATGTTTATCAGTGCTCTTGTCAGTGGTATGAGAGTATCATGTGTTTGTCGCTCTATGTCTTTGGATATGGGACTGTTGTCGCTCCAGGTAAGGTCAAAGTCTCCATGTCAGTGGGACATGGCCATGCAGCATAGCATCTTCAATTATTTAGCTCCTATTCGTAGAAGCCTTTACGTCTATAAGCCCTGAAACAGTTCTCATTAAACATTCATGGCACATGGCAAGACACATTCTTAATCACCCCTTTGTGTCCTTTGGTTTCACTGCTCATGCTTTGAATAGGACAGAGGTGCAATTTACGAATCTCACTGTAATCCATTATTATAATTAAAATCCCATTCGGCACTAGGGATGTAACGATTACCGCTGTAAACCACGATAAAAATGTTGACAATAACAATTACCGTTTTCATTTAAAATATCATTATTATCACGGTGGATTACCATGGTGTGGAAACCAGTGTTTCCCACACAGACTAATAACATCTAGCCTATTTGGGCTCCAGGTAATCAGAAATATTATCTGCTGAACCATAACATTTGACAAACCAACCAGATTTAATTGACAAAGCACATCATGGCTACAATTCCTCTGTATGATCTTTTAGTCTGATATGTTTAATATGTAAATAGTTATTTATTTTGAAAGTATCTGTTAATGTTATGTAGCCTAGTCATTGTTCAGAAACCTTTGTTTGACTAGTTTATTACTGAACCCAGCCATCACGCGCTGCGCCGTCAAATCCTGCGCCACCCACCACCACAAGTAAACCTGTGGGAAACACTGGGAAACCACGTGTTTAATCCTTACCAGCTTCATCCGAGTCTCCTGAAGCTGCCGCGCAGGCGCACTGCGTAGCAAATAAGCTGTTTACATGCTGAACCCTTGTTCCTTTGATGTTAAAAGTTGCACTTTTGATAAGGTTTTGCCTATATTTTTATTTCTTATTAACACTTACACTTTTTGAAACAATTTTAGCTTGTGTAAGCCTATCAGTGCTTTCTGAACATATTGAACACACTTTTAAAAATACCGCGATAATATTGAAAACCGTGATCATTTTGGTCACTATAACCGTAAGGTTAAATTTTCATACAGTTACACATCCCTATTCGGCACCTTTTTAAAATAGTGCTTCTTTATGAATCTGCATGCGTTGCAATGGTGTCATCATGAAAATGTCCAACATATTTGATCAGTTAACTGCATGCGGCAGTTTTATTATGCAGGGCCGGAGGACAAAACCACATTCAATAAGTGAACTGTTTACACAAGATGACCCTCATCCATCTTCTTCTGACTTTTCCTGTCACCTCCGTGTCCACAGCTGTAGGCCAAATACTTCATACACTTTATACTACACATATAGCCATGTAAATGCACACATGCATACACATGCTCATAGTCCCCACCAGCAACCCCAGCTTTCTATTCTCCACGCAGCGACTGGGTGTCCTTGCCTGTGGTGGGTGGCATGGCCCACCCAGGACTAACGATCCATCACCAGACTGCAAGGTGGAAGTTACCGGGTCATAAAAGGGAACAAGCAACTCAGTCTTTTCTCTCGCTCTCTCTCTCTGCCTTTGTCTATCATCAGGTGAGCGTGAGTGTGTGTAATGGCTTGTGTGAGTATGTGTGTGTTCCCTGGACCATGCACTACCAGGGGCTTCAGGGTCTCCCTACACAGATTGATGGACACTGACGATGGCTTTCCTCAGTGTACATGAGTAATGTGTTTTCTCTAGTGGCAACACACACACACACACACACAGTTTTTTTCTCTTATGTAAAGCGCAATGAGTGGGCATGGTTGAAATCAGCGTGAGCAGCCATTTGAGGAGCTTTTGTGGATGTTATGCCTCGGCCTGTGTGCCTTTCTGGAGAGCGCCTGGCTACGCCTACACACTCTCAAACACGCTTCCTGCTCATTTGTCAGCTGCATCATGACTATCGGTCTGGCAGTCTCACCCTCTGTTCTGCTGCTGTTGATCCTTCCAGGCCCTTTCTTGCTATATAACACACACACATACACACACACACACACACATATTCACATGTAGATACTGTATGTATATATATATATATATATATATATATATATATATATATATATATATATATATATATATATATAAAACAAACAGAATTTTCTGTGTATCCAAAGCCAAATAAACACTTATTTCATTTTGCCATAGACCCTAACCCTCCATTGTTATCCACAAACTATTTAAAACACACTGCAGCCACACTGTTGAACTGGCTGACCTGTTCCTTCATTACAATTAACATGGCCACTGTAGTTTATTTTGAGTCCATCCCACATTCACTGTCCTGCTGCCGGAAACACTTACTCAAGCACCAAATGTGTATTAATCCGTGGCTAAAAATAGTCCCCAACAAATGCACTATTTCCTCCTGTTTGATTAATGTTTGTTAAAAACTACAGAAACATTTTTAGTAAATACTGTATGTATGTATGTATGTATGTATGTATATGTAGTATATGTATACTGCATATTAGCGAGGCTTTATGCATAGAGTATGGGTGTGTTTGATGTGGAAGATTTGGCCGAGCATCAGCAGTGCCCTATGTCTGATCACATTCTAATGTCCTCATGTTAAAACATGTTGGGGCCTCACAATCTATTATTTTGAATAGCCGAGAAGGACAGCGTTTGCATGAGGCCCATTAGCGTAATTGGTTGTCTTTCAAGCCCCTTATGGCTTCTGTTTATACAAAAAGAAGCTGGAGTAAGGGGAGTGTCAGAAATAAATGATGTTTGTGCAGGGAGAGGTGGGAGGTGGTGTAGGGAAGATGGGGGTAGCGAGGTGGCAGAACATTTCACTGCGCCCCCTGCCCCTGCAGCTTCACAGCCCACTTTACTGTCTAAATCTGGCTCTGTTGCTATCTAAACTGCACTTGGCTTTTTTTTTTTTTGCCGAAAGGCCACACTTCTCTCGCTCCCCCTCTAACTCACTGGGTATCCGCTGTGTTTTGGATGGTAATTGGGCTGTGGTCGGAGAACACGTGAATACCAGGTCATCCACTCTGCCATCTGTACTTTACAGACTCCGGAGGACCCACGATGGCTCTAGCTGCACAGAATAGACACCTGGCAACCTGAGGAGAAATGGATGACTATAATTGTTAGATGATTTCTTACCTCTTAAGTAGTTAAATGATTAGACTTCAACTGTAAGGAAGAAGACATCAGCTCAATCAGTTCTCATCTTTAATTTTGTAGCACAAAGATCAGAAACAAACTAAAAACAGCAATTTCAGTAAAAGCATTCGACTGGAAACATTACAAAATGGCATGGTTTGTGCACGGCCCAGGACAGGAGGGCTCTGCAGTGGGTGATTAAATCCAAATCAGATGTCACCAAAGGATAGGAACCAGGAATGTCTGTAAAACAATGAGATATTTCAGTCAGACCCAAGAAGATCACGATATCCACCAGCTTGATCTGTGCTTTAAAGGTGACCATTCAATTTGTATCTATTCTGAACTTAGTGTTTAATAGTAAAGATTAAACATGAGTTAAATACAAACATGGCTTAGGTTAAGGATAGGGTCAAGAATGCCCTTTGGCTCAACTAAAGTTTAATCCAGACGAGACGGGACATTCAGGAACATGTATCGCCTGTTTGCATCAGCAGCTGCTATTTACTGTACGACATCATGAAAAATGGGGCATCAACAACAGCTCCTCTCTTTAGTGAAATTTTAAAAAACATCATATTCCCAGTTGTTTCGATCAGCTCCTGACTTAAGACTGCAATCACTGCGCACATATGCCATTACCTAGACGTGTACTGAATATTGTAATCTGACTGTTTTGTGAGGCAGAGGTTTATTCCTGTGCGCAGGAGTGATTTCAAAAGAAAAGATATTAAGCTGTTTTTCAATCAAATTTCATTATTCATTGTTCCTCAATGTTAAATGGAAATCATAGCTAGCTTCCACACCAGAACATATTTGACTGAAGCCATAGGACAGTGCTGTGGCTTTTTATTAAGCCAGGAATATTCCCTTTTAAGTATTTAAATGCTTTAGGCTTCATGAATTTGTTCCTTGTTGCAAACGTGTCACCAAAGTTTTGTATCACATTGTGTGACCTGCAGTTTCAAGCATCTCACGAGCAGACAACAACAGCATGGAGCCATTTTCTTTGATTTGTGCTCACATTGTGTCTTTCACTGTCATGGCAGTTTGAGTCTCTTTCTGTAATACCTAGTGGAGGATGTCCCACGTGTTGGCAATACGTAAGCAGGCTGTTGTGATTTTACAGTGTGTGTGTATATGTATGTATGTGTATATATATATATATATATATATATATATAAAATATATATAGTATGTTTGGGCTTTAATGTGTCCATGTAATTTTAGTGTTTCACAACTAACAGATCACACTTACACATTGTGACTTTTTCTTTTAATTGTACCTTTCTGAGAAAATGTAACTGTTACATTTAAAGAGGTTTATAGGACGGCCCTAAAAAGACACTGTCTTTGCTCAAAGGCCTTTTTCGCAGCAGACTTTTTGACAGGTCGCACTAGGAAAAGCACAGGTTTAAATTATATTTAGCTTAATTTAGCTGCTTCAGTATCAGCTTCCTGGTATTGTGCATACTGGCTCACTGTCACACTGTCATGGCTTACTGGGACACTTAAATAAAACGGAGCCAACCGCACCATGAACAACTCTTTTTATCTCACTCACAATGGGATGGCAGGGGCATGCATCCCCCCCTCAAATCGCCTACTACTTGTCCTGCAATGGCGAGTCAAAATGTCTGCTAAAAGCTCTATCAGCCTCCTAGCTCAATACCACCTTATTCTGTTAAACATGTATTCACTTGAAGGCCACAACAAACTATCTGATGATGCTGGCAGCGTCTCTTTAAGCCCTTTGGCCTTACAAAGTCATTACATATACAATTTTACAGTCAACGGCTGAGATGCCCAAATATATAAATAACACTCAAAAGGAAAAATTCATTCGATTGAAACTCCGGTGTAAAAATATTGAGTCATTTCCAGAATAGAAGATTACTTCAGGCAGTTGTTCTGATAGAAAGTACTGGATGAGTAAATGTTGCCTGGCAACAAAATGATAAGATAAAGAAAACTGACCCCTTGCCTAATGCTGCTGGATGTGTGCACAGTATATACTGACAATGATTTCATACATTATTCATCTGTTTGACAATGACAGACAATAGCCATTTGTCTTTTTTCACAGTTTTTGGGCAGTGTGTGACAGGAAACAGGACTTAAATGCAGACACCAAGAGAAGCAGGCAAGAACACATGTACCACAGCAACTAGGTAACATTAAATATCTGTGATATGCATAAAACTACCAAGCTAGATTCTTTTCTGAAGAGCTTATGAACAAATGAGTAGCGGCTGTGCATGCAGGTGGCTCATGAGACATTCAGGTAAGGTCAGCGCACGGAGGCGGGAAACTCGCTGTGGGCGTCTAGTGGACAGGTGTGTTTAGCCGGCTATGGAAAATAAGAGACTAGGAAGAGCGTTTGAAGCAGCAGCAAGTTGGTGCAGCCGTCTCCATGACAACACATCTATCACACCTACAGTATTGTCCTTTCAATGCTGATCCTAGCGTTGCAGTTTATATCAAAGCAGCATATTGATTCTGCCTGCAAGCAAAATTACGAATCCCACTATGGCCGCGACAAGACCCGCCCTACGAAGCAGCCCGATTGGTTGGGGTCAGGCATTTGACCTCGAGTGGTTAAGGTTAGGGTTAGGGGATTGGTCAGGGGATAGGACACCTGGCCAATTATTGTGTGAATGCTATTGAAGGGCGGGTTTAGTGGGAAAAAAATATATCGCTGCCTGCAAGACATAGCGGGTGCAGTTCGGCCTGCTGAACATCCTGTGACTTCCGGGACGAGCTTTTACATAACTGAACTTTAATGTGCATTAAAGTACAAATGCAACACGAGCGAAGGTGGCGTTCAGTCACGCTTTTCTCAGAAGAAACAGTGCCTTTACCATCAGCAGCAGCTCTGCTCAGCCCTCAGTCACCTGCTTCAGCCTAAGGTTAGCAGGGAAGAGCACTGTTCTACCCCTGCTGCGTAATCAAAGACTACAACAGTTATTTTTGACTTAGCTTACTACCAGGTAACAGTAACCCACTGGACAGATGCCCACGGGGGGAGGGGGGTGGGGGGGGATCATTTTGCATACAGTAGAAAGACCTAGCTGTTGACCGGTGGTGCATTAGCTGGCCGGGGGCCTCTGGGCCTATTCGTGAGGGACTGCTACCACATATGGGTTTGGAAAACAGCCCATGTGACTGACATCTTTAAATGTAGGGTGGGGGAAGTGGGTGTTGGCTGGAGGAAGAGGAAGTTTGTGGTTACTGTTTCAGTAACTGGCCAACTGCTGTTTATAGAAAAATAATGTTTTAAACTTTATATATTCAGAAATATCTTAACAACCTTCAAATGTCATCTTAAAGTCTACATGCATACAGTTGTACAGTATGATATTGTTTATAAACATCACATTAATGCTGTAGAATATTTACAGTCTCGCACACATAGACTAAGAAATAATGGATGTAGTGCCAGTGGACTACCGTTTTGAAGCCAGGAGATTGCATTTTGACTTCTTGGTATTTTTGGAGCCAGAAGTGACCATATTTGGACAAGAGGGTGGAGCTGGGGAGGATGACGCGGCTAAGCCAGTGTCCTCTATGGTATTAACGGCAATATGTTAAGCTTAACGCTCAAGAGGGAAACTTGCCGATTCTCAACTGGCTGACGCAAGTTTTGCCAGCGGGTAAATAGGGAGCACTGTTGCCGTTCATCTGGATGTACGGCAGTATACAGAGCCGCTTGAAAATTGGCAACCTTTCCCTTAAGTTACTGGTAACCAAAATGTTCCAATTAATTTTAATTAAGGGAAAACACAGTGAGTGGGTCAAAGTTTTAAGACAAAAACATGGACAACAATCAAAAAGAGTTTACAGCTATTTTAATGTAAACAGCGCTATGGATACACATTGCTAAGCCTCTGTAATAATTGACAGGTGGGCGTGTACCCATGCCCTAAAGCATGCCCTGCTTCATTGTGAATTTTAAATAAATGGGACCCTAATTTACAAAATGAAGAAGACTTGAAACTAGCAATTGAGACCATGAACTCTAATGATGAAAATGTTTACTGCGGTAATAAATCAAGTGAGAAGTAGGGTTATTTTATCCTAAACTTTACAATCAGACTTTCAATTCTTGCATTGCCAGGTTTTAACAAGGAAGAAGAATGTGTGGAATAAAAAAAGACGACATTTCTGGTTCTGCTGCTTCGATTTTGATTCTTGATATACTGTAGAAGTGCAATGATAAATTTAGCAATGTCTGAGCTGTCATTATTTTTCATTTATAGAGCATGAACCAAAACACAAGGAATGCCTTTTGGCGCAGAAAGTGCTTTTTCTTTTTCTTGTGAGACCACAGTGAGTGACACAAAATATGTGTGTGCTTACTATGAAAGGCTACGGGTCTGTGTCAGGCTGCTATGTCTGACGCATGTATGCATGTGTGGGGGTGTTGGCAGCGTGCATTGCTGTCACCAGTGCATTTTTTGATAATACTTATGACTTTGTAAAAATATGACCATTTAATATTTTGTGTCTTTAACTGATTTTTAACAATGCTTGGTTCGTTTTAAGCCTGTCTGCTGTCAGACAGTTCTGCTCACAGTTAGTTTCATTCAGTGGCAGATTGGTTTATGGGAATATTCATCTCTGAGCCAGGGTGACTTGTAAATTAGAACATGTGTAGAGGTGAGGGACATTAAATGAGTACTGAAGTCATCTGTAACAGTAGCAGGTGGGACTCCTTATCTTTAGCAGTCTGTTATTTGTTCCTGTTGTAAATGATGTAGTGGCTAGAAAACGGGTTGTATGTGTGCAGTGTTTTTATGTTTTAGGGGCCAACTGTATCACTTTGTAGCGCTTATTTTAGTTTGGGGATCTCTTGATGTGTGATCCAGTCATAGTCACAGTGCACAGTGGCCTTTCAATATGTTTTAACACACTGCCAGCCTCACCACTCAATAATGTCGATTTCACAATGGGTTTATAAAGGGATTACCACTCTGCTGCCAACATCCACCAGCAGATGGAGGGCTGTGTGTGTGTGTGTGTGTGTGTGTGTGTGTGTGTGTGTGTGTGTGTGTGTGTGTGTGTGTGTGTGTGTGTGTGTGTGTGTGTGTGTGTGTGTGTGTGTGTGTGTGTGTGTGTGTGTGTCCGTACGTGTCATATGAAACCCATAGGCAGGTCAGGCTCCTCTTCATGATAAGCCTCATGCCTCAGAGACTTATGCAGATGATGTGATGGCCTGAACTATTGTGATGCACTGAGTCGTAGTCTTTTGCTATGGCGATTGGCCTTGTCATTTACTCAAAGACACAGGGGCTGGATATACTGTGCTATATGATCCAATCTGGTGATTGGATTGTTCATATTTTATTCATCCTGTTTACATGCCGGTATTTCCTCCTACAGAGAGTTTATTTGTTAATATTCTACTTCCTCACACTATATAAATGGCCCATTTATGTGCATTTTTCAGTGCTATTAGCTGTTAAAGTCTTTTGAGAGGCTGCAATTGTTTTCCTTTTTCATGCATTTTAAGATGTCTCACATGAGGTCAAATGAATACAATAGATTTTCAATTTCCCTGTTTTCATTTACAAAGCATGATATAGCTAGAGAGCAAAACAACCATCCGATATCAAATTGACTCATAGCTATTTTGGTGTGTATGTACTGGCATATGATTTTAAAACCTGACTGCTTGCAAGGCACAGTCATCCATTGCAAATCGAACTGTTTCAAGTGAATGCAGACTCCTTTGAGGATTATCTTTGAGCTCTAGCTTTAATTTCGCTGCTGTGCTGGGTCAATTAGAGTTTACAATAGTAATTCCACTCATTTAGAGTGTTTGATAGCTGCTGAATTGAGTTTAATTAATTTGTCTCACTTTCTGTCTCTTTCTCTCATTCTTTGTGGCCTCCTTTCCGCCCTCCTCCTTTCCTTTTCTTCTCCCCATTTTTTCTCTTTCCTCAGGTGTCTGACGCAGTGATTCAGGAGCGGGACGAACCAGTGAAAAGGAGAGCCATGGGGGTGAGCCTGGGCCAGGATGTAGGCTGGCTCCTGCCTTTCCTGTTCTTGCTACTGATGGTCACAGTGTTACCCACGCAGGGTCAAGGATGTCCACAGCGTTGTGAGTGCATTTCAAAACTCAAGACTGTGTCCTGTTATGGTAGACGCCTGTCAGCACTGCCAGATGGCATCCCACTGGACACCAAGACCCTGGACCTAAGTGGGAATAAACTTCGCTGGGTAGAGCATGGGGACCTTCTTCCATATTCACGTCTTGAAAAGCTGGACCTGAGTGAGAACATTATCAGTGTCCTGGAACCGAATGCTTTTTCTAGTCTCCAGAACCTGCAGTCGCTTTCACTGAGGGGTAATCAATTGAAACTGGTCCCCATGGGGGCTTTCTCACGTCTCTCCAATCTAACCTCATTGGACCTCAGTGGGAATAAGATTGTAATTCTTTTGGACTTCACCTTCCAAGACCTGAAAAGTCTGAAAAACCTGGAAGTTGGAGACAATGATTTAGTTTATATTTCCAACAAGGCCTTTCTGGGTCTGGTTGGGTTGAGGGAGCTGACCATTGAGAGGTGCAACCTGACTTCTGTGTCCAGCCAGTCTTTGTCTTACCTGCATAACCTGGTGGCTCTGCATCTCCGCTACCTCAGTATCTCCACCTTAGAGGACCAGAACTTCCGTAAGCTGGGAAACCTGAGGGGCCTCGAGATCGATCACTGGCCCTTTTTGGAGCACATTTCCCCTCACAGCCTGCAGGGTCTAAACTTGTCTTGGCTGTCGATTACTCACACTAACATCACCTCTGTGCCCACCTCTGCCCTACGCAGTCTGGCTCACCTCACCAGCCTCAACCTCTCCTACAACCCTATCTCTGTGTTGGAGTCCTGGGCGCTGCGGGACCTTGTAAGGCTGAAGGAGCTGCATCTGGTCAACACAAATCTGGTGGCAGTGCAGCCGTATGCGTTGGGTGGCCTAAGGCAAATCAGCCTCCTTAACCTCTCCACTAACGGCCTGGTGTCCCTGGAAGAGGGAGCGTTTCAGTCTGTCAACACTCTGGAGACGCTGCGTTTGGACGGGAACCCTCTGGCCTGCGATTGCCGCTTGCTGTGGATCCTTCAGCGCAGGAAGACCCTCAATTTCGAAAGCGCCTCCCCAGTGTGTATGACACCCGTCGAGGTGCAGGGACGGGCTCTGAACGCTTTCTCTGACTCAGCTCTCTTTGATCACTTTACTTGCCAGAAGCCCAAAATCCGCAACAGGAAGCTACAGCAGGTAACTGCCCGCGAGGGGCAGGTTGTGTCATTCATTTGCAAAGCAGAAGGTGAGCCGACACCGGTGATATTCTGGATCTCTCCTCAACGCCGCCGCATCACAACAAAGAGTAGCGGCCGCCTAACTGTGTTACCAGAGGGCACATTAGAAATACGGTACGCCCAGGTAACAGACAGTGGAACCTACATCTGCATAGCCAGCAATGCTGGTGGAAATGACACCTATTTTGCCACGCTTACAGTCAGTGGGCTGCCACTAGATGCAGCCCTAATGGCAAACCGCACGTACTATGCTGGGGACCTTAATGACACAAATCTGAACGACACCAGAGTCTTCCTTAAGTTTACACTGGACCTCAAGACCATCCTTATATCCACAGCTATGGGCTGTATCATGTTCCTGGGGGTGGTTCTCTTCTGTTTCATTCTGCTCTTTGTGTGGAGTCGAGGGAGAGGGCAGCACAAGAACAATTTCTCAGTGGAGTATTCCTTCAGAAAGGTGGATGGACCCGCTGCCAGTGGAGGACAGGGTGGGGCTCGCAAGTTCAACATGAAAATGATTTGATTATTTGGATCTGTTTCTCTCATTGGTATTCTTTCCCTGATACTGTTTACAAGCAGTCAAACGCTAAAGGCACAGGAAACTGGAGTGGACCTTTGTGCTTGCAAAACATTAAATGCAGTTATTTATAGGAGGACATTTTATTGAGACAAGGTTTTGTTATCGAAACTACTATATATATGAGAAAAGGGAAATCTGCATGGATTTGATATATTTATATTACTTTGTTGTGTGTTCACATTATTGTGCAGTGGGAACCTGGATTATAAAGGTATAAAGATGTCTCCAAGTCTTGAATAAACTGTTAAAAGACCAAGCAACAAAATCACTCAGAGTCCCACCAGTCTTTAACCTTGACAAATCTCTTGCCAACTCCATCCTTCTTCCCTACAAGGAACTCTGTCCTCTTCATCTTTGAAGGACTTCACCTCTCTGCTCCATCTGAGGTGATTCAATCTCCAAACTCATGAATACATTATACCAGCGTGGTGCTCAATGAATGCCAAGGACTTGCCAATATGTATTTGAATAGCTCCAGCTATATACTGCATATTTAGACGTATTTACAGTCAGGACTTTAGAGCACTATTGTGACAAAAATATAGAGGCTTTGCTGTTTTTTTTGCTGATGGTGGGTTTATACAGAATACGTTAGACACCAAGAGACACTGCAACACTGCCAATTTGACCGTAAAGCACCATGTAATATCAATGCAATGCTGTGGTAGAGAGAAGTGACTTCTCATTGGATACCACTACAAGTTGATCAAAGCCGTTTTAAACAAAAACAGGACTCTACATGTTAAGCTACACTTAAAGGACCCAATGCACATTCGTGTGGTGACAAATCAGTACATGTGGATGCACAATTAGGTTTTCCATTGGTTATTCAGTACATACCTTACACGACTCTCTTGATCTGAAAAGAACTGTGTGTAAAAAGATGAACGCATGTACAATGTTGGCTTCCTAATTTGTATTATTTGTAAATTGAGCATTTGTTGGGGTGCATTCATCCCAAAGTTGAATAGATCATATTGTAGGATATATACTGTATAAGATGTATTATATATTTTGTAAACATTGATATTGAAATGCTTGTGGTTGTTTATAGTACTGTTGAGTGATCAATCCGATCTTTCTGTTCTACTGTAATTCTATTGTTAAAGTCTCTTTTTCAAATCATTGATATCCAGTCCACCCTATCACGCATCAGATCACTGAGTTCACACAACAGATCATGAAGGGCGTTCACATCAGGTTTCAGTTCACTTTTTTTTTTTCATGTTTTTTGCTGCGTAAGTGACAGTGGAGAGGCTTAAGCTGACCAGTGGGGGAAGGAGTTAAGTGGGTTCTAGATGTATTTGAGCAGGAAAAAATGCAATTGCGATAAAGAAACTTGCAGACTGGAACAAAGGTCATAATGAAACTGAGCCAGAGAGGAGACATCACGACTATAATACAAAGGGCTGGATGCTAACTTGTAACAATATAGGCCTCCTAAGATAGCTGTATAGCATTTTGTAAAAGTTTAAGCAGAATTGGTTATGAAGTTAATTTCAAACTGTTTATAATATATATATATATATATATATATATATATATATATATATATATATATTTTTTTATTTTTTTTTGTTTGAGATATTTTGCTGATTTAAATCCAGCTCTGTGCCATGGCAGTGTATGTGCAGATGAATGGTGTGTGACATTTCCTTCGTGGCCGCAGCACACAGAGCTCCCAGCTGAGCAGAGCTGTGGATGTCTGCCGAGATCCACCAGATAACACAAATTGCGTCACGGACTGCTCCATTCTCCATGCACTGGCGCCACGGAGGGAAGTCAAACACTGCCCACACAAAGATGACACAGAGCTGGATTGAAATCAGCAAAGTTGCTCTTTGACATTAATTGGTATTCACGGCATGTACAGTAAAAGAAAATGTGTCAGTGTTGGGCCTTGCAAAGCAATCTGTGGTAGATTCAATACTATATGAAAAAAAAAACAGAAACTAGGGGCATTAAATTCACATAATTTTGAGAATTGATTAAACCGGTAAACTGCTGATACTATTCTAACTTCAAGGTTTTTCTCTTGATTTGTGGGCTCAGACTTGGAAACCAACACTACTCATCCTGTTTGCTCAACGACCGCAGTTCTAACAGTGTTACTCTGCTGCCCTCTGTTGGCTAGAGATGGTACTGACTTCTACACTATTAATTAAATTAGGATTTGACTTCCCCAACATTTAGGCTTAATAGTAAGCAATTTATTCCATTTCCCCAAAGGCAGCTGTGAAGTGTATGGCCAGCTGACCTGGATTCAGTTGTTTTGGAGAGGAAATTTAATTTTGAGTTACAACTGAAATTACACAATATGGGCATGATAAAGAGAAGACCAATATCACTTCCTTTATTTAGTGTTTGTGTTCATTCACATATACACTGCACAACAAATTTTACAGATTTAACTCACAATATGGAATTATATTTAATGAACTGTTAATATGCTACCCGACTGATTTGACATCAGGTTCTTGTCTGCATTTTAGAAATATAATGATCATTTTCAGTCGTTTACTGAATTGAAACCATTGTGTCTGGAAATTGTGCTAGACTGTTTTGTATTGTATTGTTTTATAAAAATGATGCACACTGTTTATAAAGCATGCTATGTTATCTGCTATGATAATGTCTTTGTCCCATTATTTTTAACGGCATGCCATCTGGCACTCAACCTTTATGGTGGCAGTCTGAGAAGTTGATTGAGAGTCTGCAATACATCTGTGACCTCGTCACTGTGAAATTTTGTGTTGCAATGTTTTATTTTGATCTGTTTTTTTCCATGGGTTTGCCATATTTTAATTTAAAAAAAACAACAGTTAAATCAAATGGATGGATCTACTCTAAGATATACTGTCATGATTAACTCAAGTTAATGATATACGTAGGTACTGCATATACTGTATGAGGAGCGTTATTATTGTTCATTTTCTATGCATTCATTAAAACACAAGTTAGAAAAATAAATTAAATTTTGTGAGCAGTTACAAAAAAGTGTTGCGTTCACGCTTTCATGTGTTTCTTGGTCCTGTTTAATCGTTAAGCTGTAATGACTGAATTGGTTGTGATCACTGTGACTTATAAAACTGAACTAAGTCCTGTTGTCATTCAGTGAGTGAAGTGAATTCATACTGTATTATTTTGACTTGTATCAGGTTAAGACAAATACAAACTGGTATGCACTGAAGGAACCCATCAAGGAGGAAGTAGAGAGCAACAGGAAGATGTTCAGTACCTTGTTTTGATCTAAATCTGTTCCAATTATATCATTTTTAAAGTCCCTCCACTCACAAATGTGTTATGCTTATTGTTACTTCGCTTGGATGTTTAACTTTTACTTTGCAGAATGATATCACAAGTTTGTATTACGTGTGATGTGGAAACTTGAAACCTCCAGTATACATACTGAGAAATGACTTTTCAGTGAAGTAGCCATCATGTTCCAGGAGTTAAACTTTAAATATAACATTAATTTGCATATTCAAAGATTCTGGGTTTTTCAATGAGGAAGACATTTAAAACCATAATAGACACAAATAGACATGTCTTACAGCATGACTATGGAGATGCTTGAAGTATTTTCTTTTGGACAAAGGTGAGTTAAACGGGCCATGAAGTCCTGCATTAGGAAAAGTCTTTTTGTGAGGTGTTACAAAGATTCAATGATCCTTGGCACACATAAGAAACTCTAGGGGAGAGATAAACATCATTCTCCCTAAGGGTTTTCCCTCATTTGTGGAAATTAAATGCTGTCTGATACGTTGGTCCAAATCCAGGAAGATGCCCCTCACTGCGGGGGTCAAGCATTCACACCTGAACCGCTCTCATGGTGTTCATGATGCTTTCACCCACCCACTCAAGAGTGACGTTTCTGATCATATCACTTTTTTCATCTCACACCTCTTTGGTTTTACACCTCTGATCTTTAAAATAGGTGTCTGACTTTGTAATGAGTCACTTTGATCTTTACTATCTTTTTGACAAAGTCATCTGGGCCTGCTACACCTGTATGGAAGCATTTTTTATGATTCCCCATGTATTTATTCAGGTTTCTCCTATAATTCTGTATGTTGACAGCAAAAGAATATAGCTCCTGTCATATGCCACTTACAAACTGTCTAAAATATTTTGAAAATGGGGCAAGTATCTAAAAAATGTGTGTATTAAATGAACAAGAATCCTCGGAAAGATGTGTTGATGTAAAAACTGAGTGACTGAGAGGGGGTGTGAGTTTCACACAACTTTGTTTTGCTTACCAGAAGAAGAAACCTTGTCGTGACTCACTTTATATAAGGATATACTGCATATACTATATAGTAATGCGCATTACACTGTTGCTCTTCTTAAATGTTACTTCTCTGTGAAGAGTGAAATGAACACTAGGTTCCACCGTCCAAGTTAGAATATTAGCAAAACTCTGTTGAAATGTAATTTGACTGGGAAATGATTACAAGTCTTTTTTTTTTTTAACTAGAAATCACTAAGTTTGAAAGTACTCTTCAAAGTAGACTGTAGAGTAATACACCTGAAACTACCCACATTTTTGGTTAAGAGTCAATGTGGTCGTCTATGCAAAGAAGGTTCTGTCTCTGAATTTCAGATGGACCACTGAGAGATGTGTCATCCACTAAGTGTTAGACACCAACATCAGACTGTGAAATTGCAACATTAAGCACTCAAATGGGTCTGTCCTGCATTTTATTAATTTAATAATTCATTTAATTTACTTGAAGTAGATAGCAGTGCTAAAATGAACAAAGCTCTAAAACCCTACACTTAAGTATCTCTTTCATTTGAGGAAATTATGTCAGAATGCAATTTGACACACAGATCTACTTCTGCTTCACCAGAATGATTGTCAACTATAAATGGGAACATTGATAGGTGATTGAAATGATGTAAGTGTGCATGTGTGTATATAAAGTTTGTGTGTGGGGGGTTGTAATCACACCTTCTGTGTTACCGTGATGTTGAAACGTGGTGGTCTAAATGGGATTGTAGTGGTTAGCAGTTTCTGCATGAACAATTGCAACAACATGCAAAGAATGTGTGCACATCTTTTCGTCAGGACATGGTCTGCTTGCTGATCAGTTGATAAGCTGCAAGCAATCATTTAATCATCATAATTATAATCATCTGTTTTTTAAATTCTTTTTACTACACTTATTTTGATAAAATACATCCATCAGAGTTAGCTCTGATGGATATTTTACATCAGCTGTAACCTGATGACATTGGGAGCTCCAGGTTTAATTCTCATTGACTGAAGTGTGCCAGGATCACTTGAATGACTTGAATGCCATGTGATTCATCTGTTGAATTTGCAACTAAGAACCATAAATTAAGGTTTAGTTTTGGTTTCTGAGCTGCACATGTAACTAGTTTCAACCCAAAAGGTTGGTGACTGGTGAAGTGCAGTTTCAGCCGCCATAGAAGCTTCTTGTTGATGGTAAGGTTGCAAAAGAGTGAAAGAGATGTTGAAAACAAAATAAGACAGAGTACTGGTTTTGTATTCATGTTTGGATATAGGGGATAATTGTCCAGGCACCATCATGACTGGATTCATTTCCGTGCTTCAAAGATAAAATGCAGGAGTACATGGCCTCGCCTGCGTACAAAGAAAATAAAGATCTCCTCTGGTGTTTGCCAAATGCAGATTAAAAGCACACGGTTTAGATCTATAATATTCATGTCTGTCAGTGGATAGAATCAGAAAAGAAATCAGAAAAGGGTTTATTGCCAATTAAGTAACACTTACAAGGAACGTGCATTGGTGGTTGGTGCATACATAAACAAACAAACATATTGATCATTAATATGAAATAAACAATGAATAGCCTATAGAAACATATACAAAATAGCTGTTTAACGTAAGAAAAAAGAGGCTAAATGGATATGAGTATCTTTAACTGGAATAACACTGGCTCACTGCCATGGCCTCACATTATAATTCAGTTTTAATAAGCAACACAATGCTCACGGCTCATTGCTATGGGCAATGTAGCCCTTGGGGAGTCTGTCTGACCCAAGCTGCCAAGAGGGATTTTAAACTGTGTTTAAATCATTGTTAGTATTCGTATCTATGGTTTGCCTATAAAACAGGACAATAAAACATTTAACCATGTCTGCACAGTGATATGGAAGTAGCATCTTATTGTATGGTTACATATTGTATTTATTATAATGTAGGCTAGCCTATAGGTGAGATAAAAAGCAGGTTTGAAACACCGTTGAGACATAAGCAGCAGAAGAACCAATCATTGATATGGATATAGCAATCTTTATTGTAGAAAAATGAAATTCATATCATAAAAAAAAACTAATTATATCCAAACAGATTGAGCAGAATATAGCCTACACTGCATACCCCAATTTATTTTGACAATATAGCAATTATCCCATATTCAGCAGCAAACACGCAGGTGGGTGTTTGAATCATCCCTGTTTACTTTCCGTCTGCTTTCGGTTGAGTCACGTTCGCTTGTCCTTTCCGCTCCATTAGCGACTCCTAGCGGTTGGGATCAGCCCGGTCAGCCCCCGACAACACGTAGCTGCACGTTTTTTTAAACTGACGGGGGGTGATCATGGGACGATTGCCACGCCAAGACCCGCCCTTCATTTATTGACCAGGCGTCCATGAGAACGTAAGTTAACGTAACCCCATTTGTTCAGGTCCTATCTCCTGACCAATCGCTATCCTAATCTTAACCACTGGGTGCGTTGAACATGTGCGCAAGCGCTCTGCCTTTTCATTACCACGAGGTTACATGCACGTCCCTGCTGATTGGGTATCACCCTGTGACACAGCCAATAAACGAGACAAAACAAAATCCGTTTAACCCGGTTTAACAGCAGCAAAACGGTCATATATATATATATTATATATATATATATATATATATATATATATATATATAGCCTAGCTATTATGCAAAACGGTGTGCGCCAGATTTTCAGAAGTGCCCGAGTTCACAGGCTCCCAATTGGAAGAAAAACACACAATTGACTTTTTTGTTTGTATTTTAAAAGTTCACAGTAAAAGACCAAGATAAGTTTGGCCACCTTCACCGGTTTTATTATACATCCATGCTTCACTCTTGTAAATAGCCTACATCTCACTCTGACACAACAAACATTTTTACAAAGATGTTTGTTCCGAAAGCTAACTGCTCCAGTCTTCACGGTAACAATAAGCAGCTGTGAAGTACCATTGACATATATATATATAGAAAAGTGAAGTAGCCTACTTTATGCTAACATTACATTTAGCAGTTTAAGCTATAAAACAAGGTAAATGCATTTACTGGAAACTGTATGAAGAGGAAGGTTAAGGGTGCAGGACAAACATACTGTATGTTATAACGTTAGCAAATCATTTTGACTGTTTCTTTGAGTTTGTCTTTGAGCCAGCAGGACTGGTTGTTTGCCGGTCAGCAATGTTTACATCAGCGCTGTCAGGCAAAGAGCCAGCAACCTGCTGGGATGTTGCTGATCAGTGTATTTACACTGATACAAACAACAGAGGCCAACTGGAAGAAAAGAGCAGTAGAATACTTTCTCTGGAATCTAATGCAATAGTTTCTGGTCCCTGGATCAAGGCCTGGAATTCTTTTGAGTACTGAAGCCCACAAGCCTTCAGTCTACCCAAGGCACAGCATTGTAGGAGTTGGACTCTGTATTGAGATGCAGCTTGGATCTCCTCTGTTTGGAAAGCAAGCAACATGTTAATTCAAACATCAGTTTCTGCGTAATGGAAGATGAGGAGTGTTTATTTTTTGTTTAACCTTTGTTAGCCATTCAGGGTTTCAGGTCTGTAAAAAAAAAAAAAAAAAAGAAACTCCCAAGATTTAGTTGTTTTAATCTTTGTTTTAATGTAATATACATAGTACAATATATTCTATGTTGTCCCTAAACTTACTGGATTATAAGAAGGTAAGTGTTTCCTGGCCTGGCTGACACCAGACCCTGGGTCTGGGAGAGGTTCATTGACAGTTCATTTCCAAAGGGGCGTCACCAACGGACGCCGCTCAAATACATCTGGGCGCATTGGATAGTCCTTCAACCAATCAGAACAACGATCAGGGTGACACTGCGCTTCTGTAGCCGTCATGTTGAATGTAAACAAAAAGCTGCTCGCCGTCGTCACGTAAAGCCCGCCTCAATGGTTGTGATTGGTGTAAAGCCCGCCTCAGCGGTTGTGATTGGTGCCTCGATTTTGGGGACATTGGAAATGGGTTTCAATGGGCTCTTCGCCAGAGTGACTTGCAGAGCAAATCTCAAATTTACCGGAAGTTCGTCAGGGTTTACCATTGACGTTTCCTCTATAGAGAGCCGAAGTCACGCCCTTCTACTTCCGGTCCATGGGACTTATCTTTCGAAAAAAAATATGAACAAGGGTCAATGGAGAGATAATAATTATTTTTTGACCCCGTTTGAATTGAGCCATGGATTACAAATATGATGTTCGTCAATTTAAAACATTTTTCAACCGAAGAAAGTTTCAGTTTATTGTTAAACTGTTGAAGTATAAGACTGTGAAAATACGTAATTAGAAAGACTACACACTTCATGGATGACGTCTCTCTGAAGCTACGATGTCTCTGTGTAGCCTATCGTTCACGGGGATGTAACGTTACTCTAATGAGCAGAGGATCTCGCTTGTTCTTTTGCTTATCTGCTGAAAACACTTCACTGACTAAAACACTGCAGTTAAGATACGTTACATGTGTTGTGGAACAGATCTAAGCTAGCTAGCTAGCGAGCAAACCAAGCATCAAGCTAGGTGAGGTAGATTGTGTGAAACGGGAGATGTAGTCCACTGAGCGGTTTCACACAAAACTAAGTGGTACTACGATAAACCTACGGCTAACTGAGACTTTCTTTGGTTGAAAAATGATCTTTTAAATTGACGAACATCATATTTGTAATCCATGGCTCAATTCAAACGGGATCAAAAAATAATTTGCTTCTCGCCCTACCGTTCATATTTTTTCAGAGTTTAGGTCCCATGAGGTCCACCGGAAGGGGCGGTACTTCGGCTCTCTATGGCGACCCTGCAGTGGCGGCCAAGGGGCTAAGCCTTGCTTCAGAACTCGAGCCATCATGGCGCCATTTTGTTGCTAACTGGCCATCACCTCCTGTTAGCATTCCGCTGACCGCCATTTTTTTTTTACGTCACTTGACTGAGAATAACTTTACATCCGAAGCGTTTAAAGACTCGATTTGTCCATTGTTTAGTTCTAAAGAAACACAACAACGTATAAAAGGCTCCATTACCTTGTATCTCACGTTATGGCTCCGTAGCAGACGTTTTTGTAAAAATAGGCTAACGATTGTGTCATAACCAAGCGACTTACTGTCGCACAGTAGAGGAATTACCGTATGGTACAGGAGAAGCTCGCAGGCAGTTTCGACTTACATTAGCTGTTTAGGTTTAATTACTAATGTTAACTAGCATGTTAGCAATAATTAGCCTGTGCTTATGTTATCTCCTTACATATACCTACACTCTCCGTCTCTGTAAGATTGGGATTGATTGAGATTTCTCTTGGCACAGCTACCAGAACACTTACAACTTCCAGACACGTTGCTCACGTCACATTTACGCAGTCTCTGTCAGTTGGAGGCTGCGCAGTAAAGCTGGCCATCACCGGAAAAGTGCTTCTAATAGCCTTCACTGGTCTCCGTCCAGAGCAACGGGCTCTGTTGGTCCATTATATATATGTCAATGGTGGCGGCTCGCCACGGAAAAACCTCCGCCACTGTACCCTAAGTGCCCAGACAGTTCATTAAAAAGAGACATGCACATGGGCGGGCGCCACCCCGGGAAAACAGCCACGACAAGCCGAACGCCGCGCAACCAGTAACCTAGCTCAAGCAAACACAGACACACACACACACGCAAAACGGCTGAGTGGAGAGGATCGCAAATTAAGAAGAGGAAAGAAAACAGTGAGAAACATCGAGAGACACTAGAATAGTTAGCTTGGAAACGATCTAAGTGGAATAACGAAGCGGAAGAAGAGGTGTAGCTACACTACGGCACTTTTCCTGTCTAACAGCAGTGGTTCAGAACAAACGTTGTGCTTGTGTGCCTGGCTAAAGTTGGAGCTAATGGACTAGCTAAAGGTGGAGCTAACGGCGGAGAGTTGCTGGTTCGGAGGACGCTGATTTTGGACCAGAGAGGACGAATGCGTGTTTCCCTGCTGAGGAGGACTTTGCCGTAGCTGGTGACCGGTTTTCGTGTTTGAGCTGTGTTTTTTGGACTAACTGCTAACTGTAAGTTGGAGTTCTGTGTGTTTGCTTCACTGAAGATAACGTCCGGCTGGCTGCTGCACGTTCACATGAGCCCGCAACTTTTTTTATTTATTTTTTCCTCTCGGCGTGTGTGTGTGGGTGGGTAGGTGTGTGTGTGTCAGTGGTTTAATAGGGTTTGAATAGGTTTTACATTGAAAATGCTGTAAGGAGGAATCATTTTGTGTAGCTGGAGTGTTTTAAGTGGAAACCGATAGAGAAGCTGGTAAAGGGGTAGTTGTATATATCATTTGAAGAAATATTTCAGTTAGCATATTTGAAGGGTGTGATTTGTGTTATGTTTTTTTTTGTTATTCAATCTAACGGCTAAATGTTATTTATACATTTAAGTTAACGTTCAGTAAACAATACCTTTTATGTTAAAGAGTTGTCTGGGGTCAGTTATTCCAATACAGCACAATAGATTTGCAGGTTAAAAGTAGGGTGGTTTATGACTAATCTAAAACAGGTAAACCTTCGTGGTAGCTACCTTAAAGAAATGAACCCAAACACTTCATCATTCCAGTCTAAAGTTACGTATTGCAGCTTGGGCAATGCACTTGACAATGCAAGTTTGTCAAGTCAAATATCCTATATGGCTTTAATAGAAATAGCATCGTGGTGCATTGATATATCGATTCGAATCGCTGACCTGATAATTGTAATCGAATCGGGAGATCAGTGAAGATTCACACCTCTACCCAAAAACCAAGGAAATACATCCTCATACTTCACTGTTTCCATTTAGAGGGAGGTTACAGACAGTAGTTTGTTAGGGCAAAGTAATCAATCTGGCGTGAAACCCTGTAAGTTTTTTTATTATCCACATGTTTATCTTTTTACATTTAAAAAAAAAAAGGTGATCTGGATTACTATTCGTTTTCAAATGTATTTCACTGTAGAAATAAGGAAGGAAATACTTGATTCTAAATTAATCTCGTCAAGACAAAAACTGATGGTAAAAGATGTACATTAGCACGGAATAATGTTTATCAACAAAATACAATGACATAGGACACACATCTAGTTCTGTCACAGTTCATACATGTAAAAAACAAGACTCATGTTTTTGCTGCTTTAAGTGGTTGCATTGTTATCAGTCTTCTGAAGAGAGAATGGTGAGCTGAGATCAGCTAATATTGTTATCCTGTTCATAACACAAAGTTGAACATCTATTCAACATTGACTTAAGAGCACACACAGAGAAGAGCTGAAGTAGCTTCAGAGCTCTATTTTTGTGACACAGCTGGGCCTGCTGTGAACTTATACATGAATGTTAACTATTCGGACGCCTCCTAAGTTTTTTATGGGCGAAATGTTCTTCATATGGCTGTAGTGTGATTGAATGTCATCCAACATAGAACGGTCAATATGTGTGTGTCTGATTTTGATTTGGAACCGATATGCATAGTGAAAATGAAAATCTTTAAGTCAAAATTAAGATTTTGGAATGCAACAAAATCCAACACAAAACTTTGTTTAGATGCTGTAAGCAATTATTTAATTAATTAGAAACTTTCAACATGATACACAGTAAAAGATAGTCAGTCAGAGTTGTCAGCGGGACATTAAATCAGACTCAGTGGTGAGTGAAACCGAAGCAGAGGGACAGACACAGCTGTAGCGAAGCCTAAGTAGCGCACTGTTTGATGAATTAACTTAATTAACTATCGGTTATCATGCAAATAAAACACTGATACAGATCATTTGCAAACTGCCAAAAAATGGCCTGATAATCGGCCAGGGCCGATAATCGGTCTATCCCTGGCGTGGGGGTTTAAGGCGCTGACACACCAACCCGATTATCGGCCGTCGGAAAGTCTGGCGAGGTCGGTGAGTCGAGTCTGTTTGTTGTGTTCCGTGCCGTCGTCAGTCGGAGGAGCCGTCGGCTTTAATTTGGGCCAATTTGACTTGTTGAATGGGCCAGTGGGCAGTCGGACTCAATGACCAGTCTGATTGGTGAAGTGCTAGCCCTTGACTAGCGAATCAGTGCACTTATGTTAAAACACTTACCGGAGCTGATGAGCGGGATGAGGCTCAACGGCTCTCAAAATCTGACGAAAGTCTTTCAAACTGACCTTTGTCGATCAAAAAAAGACAGATTCAGCAACTGTGTGGCCTATTTCTCGCTTAAAATGTTTTCAGAAACACATTTCGGTGAACTATTTTCGTAAAAAATACTGCATCATATTCCGAACGAGCCGCCATTAGGTCGCCTTTGAAATTCGGGAGAAGCCAGACCCACATGACGCGTTCGTCATTTCCGGTTTTCATTTTTTGGGCGACAATACAAATTAGCGCCGCCTGCTATTATGGTGACGCACGCGCCGAACGTACGCTCAAGTCGGCGTCGCTGACTGATCAGTCCGACTGCCTTTTCTGCCGACGGTCGGCCGTCTGGTTGGTGTGTCAGAGCCTTTTATTTGCACCATGATTTCACAAAAATAGAGTTCTTACAGTGTCAGCAGAAATATTTGACAGTATGTGGAGAGAAATAAAGAATTAGTTTCTCAGTCATTCAATTGGTACAGTACATAAACCCTTCTCTATTGGACAGTCAGTCGGAAATGTATTGTCTTGGTGGAGAGTAGTTTCTGACTTTGGGGGAGATTTTGCGAGGTGGTGCAGGGCAGGACCGGGACAACAACCCCGGGACCTGCTGCTCCTCATCCTCATCTGAGGCAGCTCTCGTAGGAATGGGTTTCAGTAGATGAGCTCCAGGAGGGGACGAATGGGGGGGTAGGAGATTTCGAGGAAGGCCAAGTGGAGTGAGGAGGCCAGATCCAGTAGTTCCGGACATGTTCAAATATGAATAGCCTCTCATTGTATGGAGGGCATATGCAGGGATGAAGACAGGGTGAGGTGGTTGGTGTATTGGCATAACAGAAGGGTCTCTGCCACCCCAGTTGTAGTCCCTCTGCAGGGACTGGTGGTGCGTGCTAGTGGCAGTGATAGGTTGGGTGCTGCTGTGGACATGGTGTTGCAGTTGGTTATTCTGGTGAGCAGTGAAGGGTGCAGGGTGGATCAGGCCAAAGCGCAGCTTGATGGCCATTAATTCAGCACTGAGCCTGGTATTTTCTTCTTTCATGGCCATGAGATGAGTCTCCAGCACATAGTCATTCATCCTTCTTTTCTCCCGTGAGCGTTTGGCTGCCTCGTTGTTCTTACGGCGTTTCTCCCAGTAGAGGGCATCCTTCCTCTCCTCAGGTATAAACTCCCTTTTGCGACGGGGTCCCCTACGCACCAGTTCCTCGTCCACTTGTAAAATATTGTCTTCTTCGCCTCTATAAAAAGGTGACGACTGGGACTCCATGTTGGATGAATAAATGAGAAACAACGTACCCAGACCTGAAATCAAGAAGAATAGAGGAGTTTTTTTTTTGTCTTGTGTGGGAGGTTGAGTAATACAGGTACTTTCTTCTTGTATAATGATAACCTTATCTGATTTGTGTTATGTTGTACCTCTTCTTATCTTGGTTTGTCTTCTGTCTGACTGGAGTCCGTGAGACTGCTGACAATCTTTTTACATGTGATATCCACAGCTGTCAGCTCTGGGGAAGAATAATGAAAAGTCAACAATGGGTCATGTTAAGAATATTCATTTTAAGAGCAACAACACAACTACTGAAACTGAGTTATTGTTGAATGTCATTGTAAACATGTAATTGGAGTGTGCTGAGATGATAAATATTGTAGATAATCTTAGCTTATTATTATCATACACCACTCAGGAGACCCAGACAGTCTGCATACAGACGGGAGGTTAAACAGATGGCCCTCTGGTGATGTCAGAACAACCTTCAGGAGAAGCCGCCCAACACTGCCCACCATTACCATTCTGAACATAACCATTCTTCGCATTTTCTTTTGTCGATCTTTCTTAAAATTCGGTACAAATTTGTGATACATTTGGATGGAAACCTGACCACTGTTTGGTTTGGATCAGCTACCAAGCAGGACAGGCCTGCACAGTATACAACAGACAGTCAGGAGTCAGGACTGCAGAAAAAAATTATCAATCACTCTCCATTCAGGACTTTTACTCCTCCAGAGTCAGGAAACTGGCAGGAAACAAGCAATACCCTGAACACTGCAGACCCTTTACACCCTGGACAGAACCTGTTATAGCTTCTTCCCTCTGGTAGGCGCTACAGATCACTGTTCGCCCAAACAACCAGACACAAGAACAGTTTCTTCCCACAGGCCATCACTCTGATGAACATTTAAGTCATTTATTTAGTAGTCTCACATTGCCACACGGAGGAAGGTCTGGCTAGTTCACACACCATTCTGGAATAGGAGAAAAACATGCTCTGGTTTATTGGCATTTCACAATTGTCTTGGGCAGCGCTACGCGCAAGACTCAATGACAGTACCTCTGCAAAATAGCCTCGGGAAGGAACTTGTTTTGGTGGAACGTTCAAAAGTTGAACAGATTGGACAGATAGTCTAGCTAGCTGTTTAGGGAGCAGTTAACCATAGTCCTCATTAACTGACCAGAGTTTAGAATGCCAACACAAAGAAAGTGGAAGGTGATAGACATCCGGGCGGGGGAAAAACGTCCGGCAGAATGTTCTGCGGCACCTGAACAATCACGGAAATGAAACGTTGTCAATATAGACTAGTTATTTAGTGTCAATAACCCTGTAACAGCAAACATTAACTGTACTTCACCATACCTGTAGATGATATCTTTATAGTTTATACACAGTTTTTTATCATCACTGTTAATTCAAATAAGCACGCTACATACTTCCAAATCCAACTACCTCATGTATACAGCGACCTGTTACATTACATATTCCATGTTTATCCCAGCACCCATGCAATCTGTCTTGTCTTAAATTATAACACATTTACAACAAAAGTATTCCTATATACATACATTTTTTTTCCTTGTTTTCAGCTGGTATGCCTATTTCTGTGCAAGTACATTGAGAGTAACTAAAACAGAGTCAAATTCCTCACACCTCCTATACACACTTACTTTGCCAAAATAGCTGATTCTGATTTTGATACATATATATTTATTTCTATTCTAATTAAAACTATTTAGAATGCCCAAATTGAAGGAACTGGCAAATTAAATTCCACTGGAATTGTACCATATATGATTGATTGATTGATGTTAATATTTACCTTGATTTGTGAAGTTATATCTACGTATGTTTGTGTTAGCCATGGGACTTGGGACTTATACAAAGGACTCTTTTGCAGAGTAAGGCTGCACATATATTTTTCTGTTGGCTACAGAGGCTACTTCAGTGCACTCAGTTGCACCTTACTCTAACACCTCTACATAAACTCTCACCTGTTGAAACCACATGAATGTTACGGGAAATGAGCAGACAAAGAAGAATGTGTTTGATAATCAATATGCTGTTATAATACACAGTTGTTCACAACGATGAGTTCATGCAGTAACGATCATACCTAGTTCCTTATTTCAAACTAGCTACTGTGCTACGGTGGCCAAGACAGTTCAACACAAATACAAAAGCCACAACACAAACGCAAAAGCTACAACCAGAGATGGGGACTAAAGTCGCACAAACAGTGACTTCAGACTTGACTTGCGACTCGACCCAAAAGACTTCAGACTTGACTCGGACTCGAGCTTCGAGACTCATCAACAACCTGTTTTCATGCAATTATTGTTTTTTTAAATCTAAATTTATTCATGTATTTCTATTTTCTTTTATTGGCGCATATACGTTGGGGAAACATATGACGAGCTGCATGTCCACTGCCCTTTGCCATAATGTGCAACGTAACGCATGCGCTATGCCTACAGTATATGCGCACACTCTCATATCAAAAAATGCATTGACGATGGAGACACCAAGTCCTCCCGGAATTGCGTTGCATTGCAGTAGACCCCATAAAGTTATCCTACAACTGATTTTAATACTGCACTGTATGGATGGTAGCTAAAGGACATGCTTTGAATTCATAAGATTTAACAATACAGTGTTAGGCACAGATCAGATGGCCTTGACTTGAACTCATGGCAAAAGACTTGAGACTTGACTTGAACTTGCCCCTCAAAGACTTGAGACTTGACTTGGACTCGAGCTCAAAGACTTGAGACTCAACTTGGACTTCCAAAAAATGACTTGTGAACATCTCTGGCTACAACACAAACGCAAAAGCTACAACACAAAAACAAAAGCCACAATACAAATACATAAGCAACAACGGAAGTGAGTGTGTTGTTGAAAAACTGAGCCGGCGGATTAGCAGGAGGAAAGTTCTTGTATTGTTTGAGAAGTAAGTGAAACATGGTTCCTTGCTAATTATGATTACTGTCGCTATGTGATTGTCACAAATAAGCAATGTTGTTCAATATCTTTGTACTTCCATATGTATGTACTGTGCCATTTTGTGTGTGTGTGTGAGACATATTACGCCCCTAACACTGTAATAGGCAGCATATTGAATACACTTTCCAAACCAACCATACCGAGGGAATTTGTTGCTGGGAGCTGATCAATAACCAGATAGATACGGTTAACAAGTTACAAGCACGTAATAGTGGGATATAATATTTGTGTTATAGCTTTTGTATTTGTGTTGTGGCTTTTGTATTTGTGTTGAACCGTCTTGGCCACCGTACTGTACATATCCACAGGTTGTTGAGAGCTCACTTTGTACAGATTAGTCTAATCCAAAACTCAACCTTAACAACTTAACTTTTAGTTATACAGAAAACTCTGTTGCTGTTTTTGCAAAGTAACATTTTAAAATGCAGAATTGCATTTTGAGGTTTTCTGTGCCCAGAAGGTTGCTGTTGTACCCAGCATTCGATTCAGCTGAGTTGAGAGGTGAATAATTGAGCTTGTCATATAGAAAAGATATACTGTGTCTTTTCACCATCAAGTCCATTCTTTAGTTGTGTTTGAGTCGGACAACGTGTTCTCACTTAATCTCCCCCCATCTTCCTCTTTGATGGACTTGTCTACCCAGTCACCACTTCCCTTTTTTCCATCTCTTTTATCTACTTGCCTTACTTCACTCTTCTACATTGTGGGGAAGAAAATGAGGGTTTGTCCTTTTTTTTTTTTTTTTTTACATAAGGCAGAAGGTAGAAATCGAACAGGAAGATATTTTGAATAACCAGTCCGAGAGGAATACTGGCAGCTTTTAATATAGTCTCTTTCATTTGCGTTGGTTTGTGGGTGGTTTCATGGGAAGCTGTGCAAGAAAGATGAACATTGTGTTGAAACCACAGCCAGCCCCCTCTGTACATGCAGTCATACGCAAAAACACACACAGATTTGCACACATTGAGCTTGCACACATGCCTTTCAACTCATTGATTTTTCCATCAAGCCTTTTTTTTTTATATTTTCCTATAGCTGATAAGTCCATTTCAAATGAGACATCATACAGTTCTTTATGCTTGCAGTTACATGTGACCCCTAATAAATAAGCTGTGAAATGAACTGTCACTCAGTATTTCACACCAGGAACTGAAGCACAGTTTTAAGTTCTTGTTTTTATTTTTGTTATTCACACTTACTGTGGAGCACCTTCTCCGCATATTCACTGACCACATAATCATATTTTGTGCTAGTCAGGCTGAGCCGAAAGCATCAAAGTTTCATAAAGGGCCAATGCACCCTTAGTGTGGTGGTGAGAACACACATCAGGTTAAAAATATCCATGCCTGTGCCCAGCAAGAACGTATACCGAAGCCCCTATGTGTCCGTCTGTGTGGGAACATGTACACCAGCATACTGGTGTGTGACACATAGGCTAAACGTTGTATACTTTGTGCTAGCAAACCCAAAAAAGCAACAGCAGGAAGAGAGGAAACAATAATCATAAGGGAGACACAGAGAAAGAAAATAAAAAAGAGAGCAGGTTCCTGAGTGAAATCTCTCTTGAGGCCAAGCCTGCTTACTACCCTGCTGCACGTGTGCACCTGTTTCTTATGGACTAAAAATAGCCAGCCTGCTTTTTAGTAAGGAACTCTCAAACTTCTTCTTTTTCTGTCTGTTTATCTGTTTTCTCATACTCTACCATCTGCTGTTATGTTGCTGTGCATCCTGGCAGCGTTTGTTAAAATAACTATACCCATAGGAGGAGAAAGTAGTCTGTATTTTGTGGCTTTTCACCTCAATGTACAATGTTCATATCTCTGGTAAACTGTCATTGTGGAAATTCGAGTAAGTGAATGCTCTCTTGGGGGAATAAAAGAATTTGCCACAGTTCTTGGCTTGAATTGTCGGTTAACGCATACATTCCTTCAAGAGCAAAGCTAATTACTCATGGACGTCTTTTTCTTGTACTCTATATATAGTACATCTAAAGCACCATTAAAAAAAATAGCGTTTTTTTTAAACCGATGACTATACATGGAAATTAAACTTTAATCAAAGTCTTTCCAGCATCATGAAAAGAGGAAACAGATATATAAAATATTCACACTGTCTATACAGAGTATGGTACTAAGCCATCAGTGTTATCTAAGGGTTATTGCCAAATGAGAGATCCATTGTCAGGTATTAAACGACAGCGAGGCGTGAACCGTTCAATGCGCGCCTCGCCGTCGTCCATTATTGCCTGACAATGGACACCATGTCAGACATTAACCTGCTTAGACCATGGTCACTTGCCAAATATATATATTTTTTAAATCATTAATTTATATTTTAATTGGTTTCACATTGGAAATCTGAAGGTTTTCCAAACCATAACTCTTTCCCTGGTTATTCCTGAGGGTTTAACTAATACCTGAAACAATCATTCCCATCCCATAAGGTTCTTATGCAATGCAAACGTTATTCACTGCTCTGGTAAATAGGACAGACCTTAAGGCCCGGACACACAGAGCTGATAATCGGCTGTTGGACAGTCTGGCGAGGTCAGTGACTCAATTCTTTTCGGTGTGTTCCGTGCCGCCGTCCATCCAAGGGGCCGTCGTCCTTCATTTTGGCCGATTTGACATGTATAATCGGCGGGGCGGGCACTGCCGGCAGTCGGACTCAAATTGCCCATCTGATTGGTAGAGTGCTAAGTCGGAAACAGGGAGCGGAATGAGCATGACAAGAGTCTCTCAAAATCTGACGAAAATCTTTTAAACTGACCTTTGTCGAGCTGAAATGAAGACAGATTCAGCAACCGCATGGCCTATTTCTCGCTTAAAATGTTTTCAGAAACCCGTTTCAGTGAACTATTTTAGTACAATATGAGATTGGATTCTGAACTAGCTGCCATGACAGTCTGTCTTTGAATTTCCGGAGAAAACGGAACTACGTGACGCGTTCGTCCAATCAGCTGCCGGTTTTAATTTTTTGGGCAACAATACAGATTAGCGCCGCCTGCTGTTGTGGAGACGCATTACGTCTCGTCTCTTCGGTGTGTTCTGAGGCATTTTTTTTTTTACCAACTCGGGGAGACTGATCAGTCAAACTGCCTTTCCTGCCGACGGTTGGCCGTCTGGTTGGTGTGTAAGCAGCTTTAGATACCACTTGCCACCTTTAGCAACAGGAGATATTTATATAGTCCGCTCAGCTCATAGAACCCTTCAACTCAGACAGCTACGAGCCAGAAAGCTAACTCTATGCTAGCAAGATTGAAAGTCACTGACAATGTGTACAGTTGGCAATCAGTAAATATAATTTGACAGTATCTTTAACACCAAGACAAGCTAGCTATCCGCCAATAACGATTTTCACGAACAATTATCCGCAATGTGTACTGTCAGCCGGAGCCTGAACTAGCAGTAGGATGTGATGTGAGAGGACGTTCTTTAGTACCTTTTTAAAATAATGTTTCCAAAATCGTTTCAGTGGTTCATCAACTCGTAACAAGGTGAACGGCACTTCTGCATTCGCTTTGCGGCCCTCTATCAGCTATAACCGCACTATGCAAGTTTGCCAGATCGGGTAGCGGATCTGTAGTTTGAATGAGACATACGACAGCGGTAATGGACAATTCCGCTTCCAACCTGTAGGGGGACTGAAGAGGAAAAGTGCTTTGGTGTTGCTTTAATGGATGGTTGGACACTGTCTTTTATTTAAATCTTCTAAATTCCATATTTTACCATCAAATAATATATATGGTGCAATATTTCTCCTTATGCTCAATAATCTATATAGTTAAATACTGTAGGAGGGTGGTTTGTACTTTGTTTTTTGAAAACCTCTGGATTGGACTTAAAGGTACAATATGTAACATTTCTGCATTAAAATGTAAAAGAATTACCATACCTGTTATTTATTTTTATGAGTTGTGTTCTTTCCACCAAATGTCAAAACCAGAGAAATCTGTTATTTTATTTTCAGACACAGGTCGTTTCCTTTAGTCGCTTGCGTCACATAACCTTTCACCCTCTAGTTACTCGTAACTTCCGTCAAAACACTGACACCAAGATGATACGTTCAGGAGTAATTGTAAATCATACAATGTCACAGAAAAAAATGCTCGTAACCGTCATACTCCTTTTTTTTTTTTTTGCCACACCGCATCATTTTGTGATTAATTACATGCCACTTTTTAACACAGTAATACAACAGAGACCTTATTTATTGATACATTTCAATCTCGATCCAGCTTAACGTTACTACATTGTGCTGGTTGACAAGTAGCTAACGTTAATGCTAATGCTTGGTGGGTAACATTATGAGGTTACAACATTGTTCAACACGCTCATAGTTATTTTTAGTATGATTGTTTTGACCACGGTTAACAGCACTGGGCTAACCCACGAATAAGTTCACTAGTAATGTTAACGTTAGCTGTATAGATAAAAGGATTAATCTAATGCTAATTTAGCCAGCTAGCACACCCTGGTCTGTCTGCCTGCCTCACTCTCCCGGCACAGAGAGACTCAGTCGGGATGACAACTGACAACAGCCCCGGGACATGTAGCTAGCTAGTTACCGTTAACCCCGAGTCAGCTACTTTCATTTCCGCAATCCACCCGGCCAGCACTTAACTGCAGTGCCTGGTGCTTACGACGCTAACGGCAGTTTAATGAAGTGTCGGAAAACAGATCAGACCCAGCACCCGAGTCACAACAGCTGACATCCATAGCTATGTCTCCCTTAGCGCTACCGGTGTCTGTGCCAGAAATCTCCTCCCTGACGAATTTCTCCCTCCTTCGCATTAAGCTGTCTTTACGGTTAGCTAAATTAAGCCGACAAAAGGTGGGTTAAGCACCAAAACGAGTGAAGGGGGAGATCGTTCCACCGGGCAGCTTGGAGATGTTCTGCTGCTGCACAACCGCCAGCGAACGTCCTCACCGTATCGGAGATTCCTCCGGCAATCCCCACCCACACCCGTCCCTCAGCCTCCTTGAGTAGCTAGCTAGCGTTACAACAAACCCCGTCCGCCTGGTGTTGAAACCATCCAAAAGGTGACATTGACGTGAAATATTTTATGTTTTAGCTGCTGGCTAATGTTAGTTTGCTGGCTCACTAGCCAACTGGTCATCTACCAATAAAAATCGAATCAAGAAAAACCTAATTATGTTGGGGGAAATGCAGCTATTTTATTAGAATGACATGAATAAACGTTACTAAACGTAACGTGAATAACCTCGAATGGGTAAACTCGTCCGTGAACAGATGCATTCTAATCAGCGATGGTGTTTAACACTTAAAAACTACAACTCCCATAATTCCACGCAACTTCCCAATGTCATCAAAAGTCCGTGTTTACCATCCATTGTTTTGGTTGAGAGACCCCTAGCGGCAGAAAGTTACATATTGTACGTTTTAACACCATCCATGAGATGTGATGTATTGAAAGCTTTAGATATCTGTCAGACAGGTGTGTAAAGGTTGTGGAATTTCAAGTTGGCAGAACTCCTTGAAATAGTAAATCAACTTTCATAGCTTTCATAGAGTATAGAATAAGAACGTGTGTGTAATTGTGAGCATGTTTCTCTCTGTCACATATATATATATAAATATAAATAAATATATATAAATATATTATTTGTACTTCTTTATATATTCTGCTAAGATGAGTGGATTGCTGCCAAATTTGGTTGTTTAACATGCAATGACAATCTTATCTTATACAATGATCTCTATAGAATTGAGATCATCTGAGATCATGTTTCATGTGTAATTCAAAACAATCATGAGTTGTTCTAATTATTTTACATATTGTTACAATTTTAGTTAAACGTCCATTCCCTCTTTGCCAGATAACAAAATAACATTTCAAGCTATCGTATCCTGAATAACTATTCAATTATTTTGATTATATTTGAAAAGTTCAGTTACCTAATCCCAGCTTTGGCCAATTTATTAAAAACACGATCAGTATTTTACCGTAAGGACTTTGAAAATAGAAACCCACCATGTACAAAACTGTCCTCCTAAATTATCTTGACATTAACAAGGTAGTAATACTTCCTCTTCCTCAAACATTTCTTGACAGATAATGGAGTGACATTTTCTGGGAAACTATTTTGAATTGATTTTGTTTTGATAGTGTGTGTATATATAAATATATATATATATTAATTAATATGAGTAACTGAAAAGCTCAGTCAATTATTCCTGTATTTTGATAACATAAAACCTCTTTAAATGATTCCAAAAGTTTACCGATTTGACCAGAAATTTCACAGCATACAACATTGGGTTGTGCTGCAATCAGCATGAGAATTGTATTATATGCGAGAAAACCATCTATTCTTTGGTCAATTAGACCTAAACCATATCCTCCCCTGACTCCATCGGCCGATAGATTGTCTAAACCACTAGATATGAAAATGAGTTTGAGGCCTTACCTTCAACTGCTGTGTACAGAAAGTCCACTGTCGCAGAGGTGTCAACGACCTAATTCAGAGTTATCTCGCTCTCACTCAGTGCTAATACACAACTTAGAGCGGTGAACTGTCCTTTGAGATTGCGTCATGAGATTGATGCACATATAAGCAGAGCGGGGCTCATAATGTCTCGTTGCTGTCGGTCCTACCCTCTCTCCTTCTTTGCTTTCTCTCACTCTTTGTGTTTTCCTGTCTTTTAACTCTGTCCACCTCTGTTGTCACATGAAAAGTGACTGACTGAGCCCCTTGATTTTGTGGTGATGGTGGCTTGCCCACATGGGTCTTACCTTTTAAAGTGCTATCAGACAGACCGATATGTTGTGTATTGTATGCTAATATGGCAAAGGGATATGCATTTAGCACCCCAGAGTAAATTTTTGTTTTGTGTGTTGCTGTATTGTTTGCTGTACTGTAGCCACATTATGATGTTGTGTAGTATTCAGTTACAGGTTTCATTTACACAGACATTAACATGTCAGGCGCTTACCTGATGCCTCTTTCCAGAAAAAAAACGTAAACCTTAACACTAGTACAAGTACTAGAAGCACTAGTACTACAGGAGACTAAGCCTTAACACCTAGGAAAAACATATCACCAGAGTTATGCGTCTTTTGGATGTTTTACAGTAAAGCGTAACGGAGATAGTTAAAGTGAAGTGACTGACATTTGTCTGTATGGGTGTTAAATAAATCTTTGGCACCTCAGATTCACACAAAGAAAAGAGAAGTGTGCATCTCTTATCAGCGTAGATGTCAAAGTTGCGACTACTTGTCTGAACATTTAATATCCTCTCACTGATTTCTATCACACTATACCTATATCTATATATAAGAACCACTTGTAATACATTATAGGAAGACAAATAAACTTTGTAATTTGAATTATGACACATGCTTTTGTCGTGACTGGAAACTTTACCACAACCCCCAATTCTATGTATAGACACCATCACATGGAGACAAATAAGATTTTTCGCTTCCTGTTGTGATGTACTTAAGCCTTTTAATGTTAAAAAAGATGCACCAGAGGTCTATATGGACCTGAAAATGCTTTATTGTTGTTATGCGGCACAGAGGTCGCAGTCTAACCTGAACGTCTACAAAGTACCTTTCAAGCTCTATAGTATTTCAACCAGACATCTGTGTAGACTTTAGACTTCTTTTTAATCTAAATGTCAGTTGTGTCTATGGGATGGATGAAACTGTGACAAAGTCCTCATGTCAAAATCAGAAAGTATATTACAAAATTGTTTAAATTCATCATAATTTGACAAGAAACAAAGTAGATTTTTTTTTTATAGAGCTGTATGACCCAGAGTTAACGATTTAGTGGACAGACATTTTACAGTCAACATAATTACACATTATTACATGAATTATTTTGTGTTGATATTTGTTTCCAAATTACTCTTCCTGACATTTCCTATGTACTGTTGCAAAGTTCCTACGTCAGCAAAAATGTAATAGATTATTTAGTTTTCAAAGGTATGTTATTTAATTTTTTACAAATTATCGTGCACAAAACCTGTAAAATGTTAAACTTTATTCAGAAGACTTGAAAAAAGGATGACTTCCCTTCAAACAGGATTAGAAATATTCAACTTGTTTGACCCATCTCATTAATGCACCAGATAGTAAAAACCAATGTTCCATTTAATGTTTTCTTTTCTATAAAATCAGTGTAAATGTAACTTTTATCTTACCCCAGAATAAGGAAAACATATTAGAGAGGCAGAAATGTGTTTATTTATTTATCTATCTATCTATCTATCTATTTAGGAAACGATAGCCTACTGTGTGCATTCCCCAGTCGCCACCATTATTGTGTTGTAGCGCCCTCTGCTGGTGGAACATGCGGGAACATGGGGGAAGACCTGTTGCGAGGCCACTCCAGAATATGGTCAGAGATGCCATGATAACCAGGAGGAATGAATACGTTTTAAACCGCTCTTTTGTTACAGCAGCAATAAACATTACATTTCAAAACTAAACCCAACCCTAGCACCTAGGAAGCAAAACAGTTTTACAAAAACATCATGTCATTAAAAGTGAAACTTTTCTACGAAGGCCTGCTGAGCGGCTAAACCTGATTGGCTCGTAGCAATCCACTGAGTGACAGCGCCAGTGAAGAGACTTTTTTTTTTTCCGCTCCCTGCAGTGCCTGCAGCGGAATAAAAGCAAATGGTTCGACAAAGCGTTGCCTTCATTTGCACCAACGTTGCTGTATGCAGCCTCAATATGAATACAGGCCTTAATTAACATAAACTGCACGAACGATAAAAAGGCTAGTTAGGAGATTATTTTTGATCATCGTCTTAATTATTTAATTAATTTAATTTAAATTCAGAATTCATTTTAGTAGGCTAATTGTATAAATATGACACATGCCTTTGGTGTGGGAGACCTGGGTTCGATTCCCACTGGGATACATCAACCAATGTGTCCCTGAGCAAGACACTTAACCCCTAGTTGCTCCAGAGGCGTGCGACCTCTGACATAGATAGCAATTGTAAGTCGCTTTGGATAAAAGCGTCAGCTAAATGACATGTATTGTAATGTAAAGTATCCCTACTTTAACAAATCTTAAGCACAAAAGAATGGCATAGCCAGATGCAATGGAGGATGATGTCTCATACCAGAGCAGTCTACAAAAAACGGTTGAACGTTTGGTTTTCCATTGAATCAAGGCTGCTGGGAAATCACGTAGTGCAGATAAAGGGGAATACCAAGTCAACAAGCACCCAGTTTCGCTGGCTCAGTCGCCGATTTCTTTTCACCGCAGATAAACGGTTAAAAAAAATCTTAACCCCACTACAATCAACCCATTTAATGTAATTTATGTCTGAAATAGGCTATACCCTACCAAACCATGACCAAAATGAGACATGGAATGACTTTCTGTATGTTCAGCTGATGCATTTATTTGGCTATCAAAGTAGGACTGTTTTGATAAAATATTTAAAATAGCCGCATGCCTATATTGTAAAAGTAAAAAGCCAGAGGGTTTCAATTCTGACATCACTGGTCCGTGTGTGCAATGTAACCGAATAAGAACACATTTTAAACCACAGAAAGTCAGACAGAAAATCCACAGTGCATGCTGCATTCAAATATTCTCAATGCAGTCTGCATTTCGGTAAATAGGCGTTATAGCTATAGGCTACTGTCGTCCGCATTTTATTTATTTATTTTTTTAATTATGACCAAATAAACAGCCTGTTGCATTTAGGGTAGGCTTTTGATAGGCTATGTTATCAAAGTATAATGCATACTGTGTAGCCTATTCATCGGCAGTTTAAAAAAAATGATATTATATAATTATTTTTCCAAGACATTAAGCAATTACGCAGTAGGCTAAGCGTTGTTCTTTGACAGTCAAACTGTCCTGTTAGCGTCCATCAGGACGGAGGTGCACCCCGGGTTGAGACAGCCCCGTCGGTGCACTGCTGAACCGACTCTTGAATCCCCCCTGAATGTCTGCCTCCACACCGAGACCTTGGCCTTGTGTCTCCTGTATGTAGAGAGGAAGGCCGGGGTAGACGGTCGGCGGGGCCAGGTAGGAAGACCGCCAAGGCAGCAGGAAATTATTATTGCACACTGCCGAGTGATTCAGATGGGGCACCAGCCAATTTCTAGGTTGGTACGACAGGATGGAGGCACGGTGGAGTGTCTCGGGTGTGGGCAGAAATGCTCTGATGGAAGACGCATCGGTGGAGTTGTGGATGTCATCGCTGGAGGAGACCTGTCGCTGAGCATCCATCTCTGCCTCCGCTGACCCCCCGCCCTCCAAAACCGCTCGGGGAGAGAGGACCCGGGGCCCGGAGAGGTGGAAGATGTCTTGCTGTGTGCCGCTATTGTGAGAACGGTGTGGATTAAACCCACCTCGTTGTCGCGCACCCAGGACGGAAGCCGGGTTGCTCCTGCTGTTGCCCCACAGTCCTGGCTGGAAGAGGTCAGGGCAGTGAGCCTTTCTCGGTGATAAGGGCGAAGCCGACGCAGTGGATGTCGTACAAGCGGAGGCAGCTTTGCGCGTTTCTGCTCTCAGGCTGCCGTGAAACTGCAGGCTGAGCACCTGCGCCCGCAGCTGGGCGTTCTCCTCACTTAGAGCCATCAGCTGACCCTCCAGCATCAGGTCGTTCAGCCGCCTCTTCTCCCTGGACCGCTTGGCTGCCTCGTTGTTCTTGTTCCGCTTGTCCCAGTAGGTGGAATCTTTCTTGTCGGTGGGGATCATTTCCCTCTTGCGTCGTGTAACGGGGCTTACGTGGCTGCTGTAGGCCCGTAAACGCAGGAGACGTTGAGTCAGCAGGGAGGACCGTGTCACCGGGAAGAGGAGTCCAGGGTCTGGATCAGACTCGACGATGCTCTCGACTGAGGAAGAGGGCTGGCACGGAGCAGCTGCCCCAGCCTCAGGACTCCTCGAGGTGGACATGGCACTAGACTGGGGACAATCAAAACAGCTTTTTATTTTATAAAATAAATGACTGTGAATTCAATTCAATTTGCTTTATTGGAATGAATAAAGAAAACATGTTGCCAAAGTAGTTTACAGAAAATGCATATAGTAGGCCTACATATTAAATACATACAGTAGGTGTCACATATATTATATATTGCACTGAAAGTTGTACAACATGCAACATAAAACAATTGCATAACACAATGTAATACTTTACAGCTTTGTACAATATAATTACTGTACAATCCTAAACCAATCTGTAATGTTGGGATCTTATAGTGGGGAGTCCCTCAGGTTGTGGCAGGCAGTTACATATTTAGCTGCCAGAGGAGCTGCTGTCCCTTCTCCTAGGAGAACTACCAGCTTCTCTTCTGATGTTAACATTGGGAAATTTGCTATTTTTTGGCTATTTTTCCAAAGCAAATACAGAATATGCTTAATACATGTTATTGTATTAGCAAAAAATAATTATAGAATTTACGTAATGCTGTTTTAATTTCTAGTATAGAGCTACATGATAGAAGTATTTTACTTTTTAGGCTACTCCATTATATATTCAGATTTTAGCCCACATAGCCTATAAAACAGCTGAAAGATTATTAAAGTATAAAGTAGGTAAAATGAGTAGCAACAACATTAAATGCTGCAAAGGCTATTTTTTAATGCATTAGTGCTAATAATTAAATAATATAAATATGACTAAGCCATTATGCATAATTATATTAACACAAAAGTGCATTGCAAAAAAATTTACTTGAGTAAAACTACGCAGGATTTTAACAGGACTATTTAGTAGCCTACCTCTTTTACTACTTTTCGGTAACAGGAAAGCCGAGAATGTGGTGTTAAAAAGTAAAATATGTGAGTAGGTTGATTAATAGCATTAAAGTTTGTCTCCCACAAACCAAGTCAAAGCTGACGGTTAGATAGTGTTACAGTGTTAAACTCGCCGCACTTACCTGAATGAAAAGAGGACACCTGTGGAATGATTTGGAAGAATGGATCAACTTTGAGAGAGCTTCTTTTATAATTCTGCAACACAGAAACGGTACAGAGTTTGACGTAGCACTCAGATAATTTAGCCTACTTGATTATATTAACAAGTTTGTTGATGTTAGGCGTTTGCCCGGAGAAGGCTGCTCTTACCTGTCAATCACCATCAGCGGTGCTGAAGAGAGCGGAGCTGCTGGGCGGCGCACGCATTATACTGAATGCATGCAGCCAATCGCGCTGTGTCCTCGTACTGTCTGTTTAATAAGCTACTGTGGAAACTGATCGGCAACTAAACTTTGGAGAGCGGAAGTCCAAGCCAACAGTGTGGTCTCGATCAAACCAACAGGTGACTACTGAAATGAGTCACTTTGGATCAACTGCCCTACTTTATTTTTCTTCCTGCACATTGATTCGCCTGATGATCTGCACATTGCCTGCAGAACAGTGCATTTATGCAGCCTACCTACTAAGCAGACATTAGGCTACAAAGGGGTTTGCATTAAATCGTGAATGATAGAATGAATTGCATGGCGATTAAAATAATAAACTCCTTGGAATAAAATTAGATAAATCAGAAATCATGCATTTTAAAACTGAATTAAAACAAATGATTGAAGGTAGATCTGTTTATTTAATAAGGTAAATATGAATTAACTCGTTTGCCCTGTAAAACTTTATGGCTATCCTCCAAAGTATCAGTATTCAGCATAACTCATGGCTCATACTTCTCTTCAGATGGAAAATTTCAATGGGAACATCATTTTTGCTGAATCTGAATGACCAACTGCTGGCCTATACGGTAGGCCTAGTCACTAAGATAGCCATTCGCAGATAGTTCATCCTAAGGATTCACTGTGTATGTTTAACATT
Source organism: Perca fluviatilis (assembly GCF_010015445.1). NCBI lineage: Eukaryota > Metazoa > Chordata > Actinopteri > Perciformes > Percidae > Perca > Perca fluviatilis. The sequence goes on from NC_053120.1 coordinate 26,163,084, forward strand.
AAAAGATGATTTATAAAATCATGCCAAAAGTTATTTTTTTAAAAGCTTAGCATTCTATGCAAAAAAGGCATGTATAAAGGCTTTAGGTCGCCCTATACATTATTGTAGGCCTAGTTTTATATGCAACTTCATTTTATACAATATGTATAAGGGGGTTCCTGCTCTGTCGCTTTTCAGTTAAGGGGTCCTTGGTTTAAAAAAATGTTGAAAACCCCTGAGGGCTATTTCACAAAACCAAGATAAGGGATTAAACTGGGATTTCCCAGTTATCCTGGTCTTGACTCAGTTTCACAAAAGCAGAGGCACCTAAGTTACCATGGAGATTTATTCTGTAGGCAACAGCTAGCCTGCTCCCGACCAGGCTAACAGCCAGGATTTATTTAGTCCTGCTGCCTTTTCTGTTCACTCAGCAGTGGTTTTACCTAATTGTTATCAGCCTGCATTTTTTTTTTTTTTATTCTTTAACAATAAAGGATTCATTAAATTGGCACTCTTAGCACACAATTTGTGTTGTCCAGTAAACTGGGACTATAATTTGTGAGGATTGTACAATTTTAAGAAAATATTGTACAATCCTCCCAAATTATAGTCTTAGTTCACTGAACCAATAACTATAGTGAATACTACCTTACATTAGGGCTGTTGACAAATTCAAATTCCGAAAGTTGAATATAAATCGAAAAGTAAAAAAATCAATACTATTCAAATGCTGAAATTTCTATTCAAATGTGATTTTTTTTTTTTTTTTTTATATATGTGTATGTATGTATGTATGTGTGTATTTATATATGTAAGTCATAAGTCACGGGAGTGAGAAACACAAGGCATTGTGAACTAACGTTATGTACAAGTAATGTTGGTACAGGGGCTGCGGCTGGAAATCAGAAGATGGATGGGAAATAGTTTTAGCCTAACATGACTTTAAAATCAACATCCACCGAGACAAAATGCTTAGGTTATCAATAGTTAGCTCGTTCTGGTTTCCTAACTACGTCACGAGTTATAGGAGCTTAGCTGGGAGCTTCATGGAGACAGCTAAAGATTATGTTAGCTGCCTTACTTCTGTCAGAGTTAGATTTGACTTCATATATTACCTTCTAACAGCTGTATTCTCAGTAACGTGACAGTCTGCAAGAAACAGGTTGCTTTTAAATCACTAAAATAGTAGTGACAGTACCGTTTAGCAGTTATTAATACCATTAGCATCGTGGCTAACACTATTGTTACTTAGTTTATGACAGATCGCTTAGGCTGTGCCTAACATGATGTCATTGTGCTAACTGAGCAACGTTAGCCTTTTCAATACACTTGTTAGATAATGTTTCATTACAGAGTTCTCTGTTGATTTGTGTTTGTCGCTGTGAGCGTGGTGGAAAATAATGTAAACGGAGAGCGCCGTGCTAGAAATCCAATGCGCCGTGACATAGATCCCCTTCAAGGCCAGGCTGATGTTGGAAGTCCCTCTAGTGGACAGAACATGTAACAGCCACATGCTTATAGTGGCATTGTCAATGCATAAGCCTGAGTAGTGTAGTACATATTTATAACAGGCTGCATATGAGCATTCAATATTTGAATATTATTTGAATATTTAAAAAAATAACCTGAAATTCTAATGGTATTATAGAGGAAGCTCTACTGTACATTCATGTAACAACAGGGCGAGGACACCTCAATGGTTTTTGATCTTATATTTTGCTGGGGGGAATATCACTCTGTTACATTCATGTTTACAGTGCATGGAATTTGTCACTTAATTCTCTTTATAGTTTCTAGATTTTAGAGTCCAATTTCTTCAGTGTCTTTCTTTTCTATGTCCATATATACGAGGGAGCAAAGCACATAATATGTAAAGGAAACTCAGCCTCTATAAAAAAAAAAACACGTGAGAAAAAGCATGGCAGATAATAGAGGACCGACTGAATGATAGTCTGAAAATATATATTTATGAACTACTGCTTTTAACTGAAACAATTCAATGAGTCACTTGTCATTTGCAAAAAACGAACCGTTGTACACTTTGCATTAAAAGCGAGCAGTGGAAGTTAATATGACTTGAGAGAGAGGGAGAAACAGAGTGAAAGAGATATTTATGCATCATTTTCTAGCGTTGTAGAAAATTGATCTTCCTGAGTAACATTATCTTCTGCTCACTTTTAAGACAAAGAGTACAACGGTTAATTTGTGCAAATGATTAGTAGCCTAATCCTTGAATGGCATGATTATGACGGTTTCAATTGAGAGCAGTGGTCAGTTAATGTATATTTTTAGGCTACTTACGCATTCAGTCGGCCTGTGATCGTCTGCCACGCTTTCTCTCGCTGTTTCATTACAGCAGCCGTGTTTCTTTTTTTACAAATAATGTGTTTCACGTTATCATACTTTCACAAGAAGCTGCACCTTACTAAGTATGAACAATGTGTATTCTCCATTTTAGCATCAGTAAATCTGTTTATCAACCTTGCGGTCTGTTAAGGAAAGCCGTGAATGTGTATCTATCCTAATTACTACTTACTCAATCTAGTCGCTTCTTCACAGATTAGACTAGGTCAAGCCTCGCTTTCATCATGGATTTATAAATTCTGCTTTTGTGAAACAGCCCCCTGGTCTAGCTAGCTGTCCGGGTTTACCCTGCAGAGATCTGAGGAGCAGTTAACCATAGTCCTCCTAAATCCACCTGAGTTTAAAATGCCAACACACAAAGAAAGTGGAAGGTAATGGACATCCGGCCGAAAAGAGGGACATCTGGCGGAATTTCCGGCAGCACCGGAGCAATCACAGAAGTGGATTGTTGTGTGTATATAGACTAATGTTGCCTTAGTCTGGATCAACGTGTACTTTTCCAGGATAATTGCCTGACATCCAGCGCACGCTTCTACTCTGTTTCCATTCTAAAAATCCCTTCAGGAAACAACAACAACAAACTTCGAGCTAGCAAGCTACGTGCTGAAAATGGCCATTTTTGAAGAAAATTTGGATTGTGCAACAAGGCAGGTCTGGTTCTTTTGGTGAATGATTGTAAAGATTTGCAAAGAATATGTTTACGGCATTTACTATCTAACTGGGACGGTTTGGGACCGATTGGTGGGATTGCTATTGACGAAGTACTCATAGTGATACACCGGTAAGAACTAATTATGTTTGACCATATATCCAGCTAATTTATATAGCTATGTTAATGTATTGTGTGAACAGTTAACTTAACTTAATATTTAATATGGCATTTTCTTTCGTGGGGTGCAAATGTTTCACCAAAACAAGTTCCTTCCCGAGACTATATGAAGAGCCACCGTCGCTGCGTACGGAGCTTTGCACTGCCCAAGACGATTGTGATTGGTTTAAAAAAAAATGCAAACAAGTCAAGTTTTTGTCCTATCCTAGAATATATATATACAGTACAGGCCAAAAGTTTGGACACACCTTTTCATTCAATGCGTTTCCTTTATTTTCATGACTATTTACATTGTAGATTCTCACTGAAGGCATCAAAATTATGAATGAACACATATGGAATTATGTACTTAACAAAAAGTGTGAAATAACTGAAAACATGTCTTATATTTTAGATTCCTCAAAGTAGCCACCCTTTGCTTTTTTGATAGCGCTGCAAACACTTGGTGTTCTCTCAATGTGTTGATTGATCTCAGATGTAAACTCTGTCTCTTTGGTTATAATTAGTAATAAATACTAAGAGAAATGGTGAAAGTATTCACATTAGACACACCTTAATGAGAAGGTTGATGGGTTACTGTACTGTAAATTGCATTAGTAGTCTCAATGAACGTATAATATTCAAAGACAGATATACACTCACCTAATGGATTATTAGGAACGCCATACTAACACCGTGTTTGAACCCTTTTCGCCTTCAGAACTGCCTTAATTCTTTGTGGCATTGATTCAACAAGGTGCTGGAAGCATTCTTTAGAAATGTTGGCCCATATTAATAGGATAGCATCCCAACACCATTACACCACAACCATCACCAGCCTGTCCAGTGGTAACAAGGCATGATGGATCCATGTTCTTATTCTGTTTACGCCAAATTCTGACTCTACCATCGGAATGTCTCAACGGAAATCGAGACTCATCAGACCAGGCAACATTTTTCCAGTCTTCAACTGTCCAATTTTGGTGAGCTTGTGCAAATTGTAGCCTCATTTTGCTATTTTTAGTGGCGATGAGTGGTACCCGGTGGGGTCTTCTGCTGGTGAGGCCCACCCGCCTCCGTGGTTATTATTTGAGTCAAAGTTGATCTTCTATCAGCTGGACTCACTCTGCCCATTCTCCTCTGACCTCTAGCATCAACAGGGCATTTTCGGCCACAGGACTGCCGCATACTGGATGTTTTTCCTTTTTCAGACCATTCTTTGTAAACTCTAGAAATGGTTGTGTGTGAAAATCCCAGTAACTGAGCAGATTGTGAAATACTCAGACCAGGCCGTCTGGCACCAACAACCATGCCACGCTCAAAGTTGCTTAGATCACCTTCTTTCCCATTCTGACATTCAGTTTGTTTAGTTTGGGAGATTGTCTTGATCAGGACCACACCCCTAAATGCATTGAAGCAGCTGCCATGTGATTGGTTGCATTAACAAGAAATTTAACAGGTGTTCCTAATAATCCTTTAGGTGAGTGTATATGATATGTTTTCTATAGAAAAGTTTTATTTGTATGTCAATGAGGAATGAGTATATTTTATAGTTATGTAACAGATGTAAATTGGTCTATGTACCGCTACCGTTTCTTGTTAAGAGCTATGTCTGGTTTTGACCAGTGCATTTATGCAAAAATAATACAACAGAAAGAAGAGTATTCATGTGAAAAATATAATCCAGTTGAATGGAGAAAGAACAACACGTCATCCTGTCTCACTTCTTTCTGTATACTTTTTCCTGCTGTTACAGGATTATCTCAATAACCTGCTAAGGGGCACCAAGCCGTTACCCGTTACACAAGCTCACATGCCGGATGTCGAGCAACAACTATGGAAATGTACTTCCGTTGATCCAGACTACCAGTGTCTAGACCCCAAGGGGAAATATCCTAAACTAATTACTGCATCACTACCCCCTAAATATACTGCGTCACAATGGGGTCTAATCGCCAAAGACTCCTCTCAAATAATTGTTTAACATGCACCTAAATAAATAGCATTTGTTCACTCTAAATGAAGTATTTCCTGATTGAAATATCAGATGCAAACCTGCCCAACTTTCAAGACTTAAGCAAATTCGGGTCAATGCAAGAAAAAGATCCCCCCCTCTTCCATCCTTGCCAACTCCTCTTTTAAGCTCCTGTCGTTTTAAAGAGAGACAGTCGGGCAAGAAAAAAGCTTCTCCCCCCAAGTGGCGAAGACAACTGAACAGCACAACCACACTGAACAATGCCTCCAAAATGGAAAACCACACTACAGTACGTTGTACAAGATCGTTCTTATGCGGTTTGTGCAGAAGATGTTACTGGGGTTTGTTGAGTGTGGGGGCTGTCCAGCTGTCCCCTGAGCTATCAGCTCTGTGCTTTTAGAAAACTCCAGCAGATTTTTCTTTCTGACTCACTGTAACCACAGATGCCACAGTCAGCCAAGTTCCAATAGTCAGGTTAGTCTTTCAGTAAAAGTTAGTCTCCAGATTTTTAAAGAGGTAGTCACATCGGATTGTATTGATTCCTGCTGATTAGTCTGATGGCTTCGATGAGAAGTAAACATAAACATGGACACAGAAAGGGCACATTTTAACCAGAAACAAGAAGGTTTATTTATGACAGTTATGCCATCCAGTATAAATGTCAAATGATCCAGCTTGGAGTTAATTCATTAATGCAGCTGAGATATTTAAAGTTATTCAGCTTTGATTGACTGTATTACACAGTACTGACTCAATCTGTTACTTTTGAGGATGACTCATTGTCATTGTTCAAATAAACATGCTCAGAAAGCATTTGGGTATATCAAGGTATGCCTGCATAATTTTTACCACTGCTACTTTCTCATAGTGTGGTAACACCCACATCCTGACTGCATGTTGCAGATGATTTCTCTGGATGACTTCTCTTGGGCAGTTTATGTTCTATAGGTTTTATAACAATGCAGTGACCGGTTTAGTCAACACAGCTGATTAAAGCCCGTCTCATTTACATTTCTCTCGTATGGGAGATTAACACCTTGCTGCTTTTACTTTTGCTTGTAACCCAATATATAGATGTAAGGGGTCTTTCTTGCGAGCCTTTGTTAAAGGATACGGCTGGATGTAAATATTTTTCCTGTTGTCGACAAATCCCATGAAAAGGCCAAATCCAACAATGCATTAGTTTAATACTTTCTCATTAGTTTCAATACTTACTTCCCCAGCCTGCCTGTGGCACTCAGCCCATGTGTTCATATGGATGACATCAATCTTTCAAACGGATCACAAATCTATTGTTCCATTTTGTTTTTAAAGACAACTTAATTTCCTTTTATACAGGTGTGCACTGTAGTTTTAGTAAACACTAGTTAAACAGGAAGACACAACAGGAGGACTACTCCGCTTTTGATTAACACACGTTTGGTGCTGTTTGTTTAGCCAATAGTTCATCTTAATACGTACGATTGCAAGCACTTACTATTCCGAGTTTGTTTGTGTTTTAGCATTATGCTACATTTTCCATCACTAAGAAGTAATGTTAACATTGCAAGATAGGGCATGCATTGGTGGAGGTCTGCGCTCTCCAAGTGCCCTTGTAGTTGATTTAGTCTTCAGTTTCAGTACTCAACATGCTTTCCAGGAGTTAAAGGGAGTGCCATCCAAGCGTGCTTATGCATTTCACTCAGGCTGATGTCATTAATCATGTCATGTGTTGTACCAAGTATGAGGTGATCATATTGAGTTTGATATGTTATGTTGATTAGTATTAATGTTTTTTTTGTAATGGTTGTAGAGTTTCCTTGGCAAAATGTTAAGGAATGTTTAAGTCTTATTTGTACTGACCCTGTTTACTGATACAAGTCAATAGTCATTTACCTGCTTTAGGTGAGATAGACTGAGACACATGCCCCTAAGAGAAATATGTCTGCCTAAGCTGATTCTTAACTTGATTGAATGGCCTATGGAGGAGGAAAGGATATCTACATATACTGTGTGTACAGGATGTTACCTTAGTTCAGCCAAGATATAGGTGTATTTGGGATCAACTCAAAATAAATTACACTGCCCATCTTTATTGTAATGAATGAAGAAATATGTCAGCCAGTGCAGCGGTGTGACTCATCGATATGTTTTTGGACAACAGTGGAGATCTATGGCACAAAGAAATGAGCGATTTTAAGTGTTAGTTACGTAGGCAATAGTTGTTACGAGGATCAGTTCGTTGTTGGTTTTCTTTTCCCTTTTCGTGGGACTTGCTAAAAATAATATCACCAAACTTATCCTTTAATTCAGGCATCTTACCATGTTTTATGGATCAATATGTAAACAATGAATGATCATATCTGAGCTGTTATGTGGACAAAGCAAAGATAAAAGGGAACACTGCTGTTGATTTGATAGGCTTTGCTACCAACAGTACAGTTAGAAATAGTCATAACATTATTTGTTATTTGAGCGTGTCTCAGATATGCCCTCCACAGGATCACACAGTCTTACCAATACCCTTTAAACCACAGTTTTATCATTACTGACGTGTCTCGGTGCACCCACACACTTTACCAAACAGATGTGAAGTCACCAATGATGAGGTGACTCATTGAGGGTTAGTCTAATCAGTTTGTTCCTTTTTAAACTTTGATGATGTTATGTCACCCCCACTCCTCACAAACAAACACACACTCCCACCTAAACCCCACCATGTTCTACTTTCATTCAAGCAGCTGTAAATTGAAACTCCACTTCAATGGAAATACTACTGCTTTGCTTTGCCTTTATCTTAACCTATTTCACATCTGTTTGTATGTCATGTCAAACCATATTTATTTTACAACCCTTTTGAGAGTGTTATTTGTGCGAGTTGTCGGGGTCTGCTGGCCTGATTCCTGCTCCTTAACTCACGGCTGAGCAGTTAACCACTTTCTACAGGAAGTTGAGTTGAGGGTATCACCTCCTCATAGTCAGCTGCAGTGTGACATTTGCACAATGCCACTTTAAAACCTCTACAGTAGTAGGCCCCTGAGAAATAGGAGCATTTAGAAGCTTCCCACAGCCCACGGCCTCTCCACACCCACTGTAGTGAAGTCATCGGTGGTCTGAGGGTCATGCATTGCTGTGATCCTGTGAGATACAGCCTAAGATGAGAACAAACTGTGTGGAAACCTGGCATGTATTTTTAACTGTGTGATAAATTGCAGAGAGATAATGATGTGTCTGTTATGGGGTGGATCTTGCAAACTGTGGTTTTCATTGTCGAGTTTGTATAAAGTGATAATTATGATGCAGTTAGAAGAGACATTTCGCTGTGCTCGTTAATGCTTAGTTACCTGTTTGTTACTGCAGATGGCATTGCGGTCTTTAAGTCATTTCAGGTTTAGCAGTTTGATTATATTTCCATTTTGTAATGAACACAACATGAGGAAGTTAAACTTGTCATCTCATCCTGTGTTTTTCTCACTGGCTGCTGATGCTGCATCAATTGGTCAGTTCCTAGAATGTAAAACGTGTAGAAATAAACAAGAAGTGTTAGTAATCTTGACAACTAGCTCGTAAAGTGGCGTGAGTAATGTACGATTATCACTTGTAATGTTACTACCTCTAGCAGGGCTAAACTAAGAGTATCTTTGCATTGTCCTACCACAATCTGCGTTGCCTAACATATAGCTTCTATTAATTTCCTTTTTAGCAATACATGTCTCAGATATAACATACACATTTATGTGAAGGATAAGTTCATATTTGTTCAAGTCTTTCTCAAAACATTACTTACATATCCATATGTACATTAATAATAACGTGTTGATTTCTGTAATCCTGTCCCTGTCCATACTGGCTATGAAGAGATCCCTTCCTAATTTGATTCCAAAAGAGGCCATAGAGGGACAAAATCTACAGTCCGTGTTGGAGGATACCCACTTGATTGGACTGCTGAAGCCTCATATAACTTTAGAATGTATTTTTGCACAGAATGAAGACTGTGGATTTGGTCCCCGATGTCTTACATTTGAATCGCGTTCGGAAGGGATCTCTTTACTGCCAGGATGAACAATTAGAGCGACAACTGTACAAATATGCGAGTATTGTTCTACAACAGACTTGTAAATGTGAACTTGTTATTTAAGGGGTTTATTTATCTTCCAGATTTTTGCTTTAAGATTTAATTCTTAATTTAATATTTGGCTTGTTTTTATTATCACTTGAATTAGATTTTTTTAACCTTATTTGTAAATGCGGACTATAATTCGTAGAGTAATACATACATATTTGATATAGCTTGCACCTCTCTCTCTTCAGATTGCAGAATAGAACTTTGACAAGAACCCACAGGTCCTAAGAGACTATTCTCCTGTGTGCTTATGGTTGTGAGGTTTGGGCAACGGTTAAACTGTGGTGGAAAAGCCTGGCCTATTGACTGTTATTGTTGGTGGAGGCCCAAGAGCACTCATGCCACATCATCGGCACATCACCTTAACCACTCTGCTGCACGGTATTTTTTACAGCCCAGCTGTAAAAATAGATAGCACAGATCGCCCTAGATATGCACAAGCAGGCACATACACACACATATGAAGTAAGATACACACACCTTCAGGTGTTGATATGTGGCATTCGTGGGGACGACCTCACTTACATAGGGAAGAGAAATGAGACAAAGAGATATGAAACCACAAATAGTACATTTAACTGACATCGAGACTATACATTGACTGAGCTGCCGTTTGTTCAGAGGTTCCATTGTTGTCAAAGTCACCCTTTTTTGACCTTCATCTGATGGTTTAACTGCAGTGGGTGCTTACCTCCACCAGGTGGCATTAGATTCACAAAGAAGACAGAAATGTTCACTACAGTCCTTACATAAATAATGGCTTGACCTTTATCTAAAGATGAAGATTAGTTTGAATAAAATCAGCCATGTGAAAATGACTTACCGGTATATGTTCTTTAGTGTTTACTTAACTGATTGCTACTGTAAGTACATTTTTGAACTGAATACTTAAAAACAGTTCTTTTTTTTGTAATCTGAAAGTATATAACAATATAATTTATCACGAGAGGCCAAGCCACACTTTATTCTTAGTGGTGTTTTTTTTTTATCATACAGAGCAAATTAAATTGCAAATATGACCTATAGGCCACTTATGTATAAAATGCCCTTTGTGAGTGTTTTTTGAAGCACACTTTTAATTACGCTGTAGGTCAGGTCATTTGCTTATTCCAAAGACAACCATTCAACCACTGTCACAGTTTAGAAAACATCATCTAGCCAGGGGTCTTCAACTTTTTTAGACTGAGGACCCCTTAGCTGAAAGAGAGATGGAGCTGGGACCCCCTACTAATATTGTATAAAATTGAGTCACAAATTAAACTGTGCCTACAATAATGTGTAGGTGTGGTCTAAAACCTTTACACATACCTTTTTATGGTGCATACAATACTAAGGTATTAAAATGATATATGCAATACAATATACACATTCATATATTTATACATCGTCTTTTAATGTTAAACATATATATGTAGCACAGTGAATCCTTAAGTTTAACTGTGGGTGGCTACCTTACCTACAGGTCAGTATCATTACTGTTGTGTAAATAAAACCAAAAAATAGGCCGATTTCTTTCCTATTAATATGTTGGGCCCATGTTTATGTGTGTGTGTGTGTGTGTGTGTATATATATATATATATATATATATAACCTTTTGGATTTGGGATTGTGAGAGACTGTGAGAAAAGGACAAAAAAAAAACATTGAATGAGAACTGGAGTTTGGTGTTGTTTTACTGCTTTCACATTCCTGTAAACCAATACTCCCACTGAAGAGACTTTCTAGGTTCACTGAAGTTATTCAGGTTAGTTAGTTAGTTAGTTAGTTAGTTAGTTAGTTAGTTAGTTAGTTAGTTAGTTAGTTAGTTAGTTAGTTGGTTAGTTAGTTTGTGGTAGGTAATACATATACATTTTTTACAGTGTAATAGCTGCAGAGAATGACATAAAGAAAACAGTGATTTTATATGCTTATACTTCAGTGGCCTTGATGCCCCTCCTCCATTTCTCTTCCTCTCCTCAAGTAAGGTGAACAGGGAGGACAGTCGGTGATACCGGAGCCTTCACCTGGGAGCGAGAGGAAGGCGCGGCCTGGAGCATACAGTACAGAGGAAAGAGGGGGAAGGATGAAACAGGTGTGTGTTATGAAAAACAGCTGCAGAATGGTTATGAAAACAACCACGTGAATGTGAATGGTCAATGTAAGTTTGCGATTGATGGCTGCAGTTGCTATACAATGTCCATGGAAAGTACTGGCCAACAATGCAGGTGAGTTGTGTGGGATATTTATATGCTGCTGCTTATGATTCATTTCAACAGCAAAGATACTATTAACAGATTTACAAACAGGATTCATTCATATTAATATGCCATTTAATCACCTCTTAGACTTTACTCTGTGTATTTATTTGTAAAAACATGTAAAATATAGCGTGACTGTCATCAATTACAGTTCTTGTGCTGATTTAGCTCCACGTTAATCCTTGCAGGTTAGATCCAGAGGGTTGGATCTGAGCAGCCTCGGTTCTCTCTACAGTAGGATTGCTCATCCAGATTCCAGCAGAGATTTAGCCAGAAGAGTGGGTACATTTCTGAGTATTTCATCACATGGAAAACAAGCCTGGAATGGCGTTTAATTCACCTTAGTAACATTTTGTTTATGTAATCAAGTAGTTAATCAGGCATGGGTAAGGTTTGTAGAGCTACAACTGGCAGGAGTGTCTGTTGAAATCAGCATCAGTGATTTATAACCTTCTGTTTGTTGTTCCTTGGGAACGCAGTGTAATGAGTTACAAGGCTGTTAACTGCGAGGGACACATGCAGCCATTTTACTCTGTCGTCTCCTTCGTATAGCATAACCCAGGTCTGCAAACGTCTGAGTCTCCTCTGCATTATGGCCAAGGAAAGTGTCGAATCTGGTATGTCTCTTTTGATCTCCATCCTTAACGGTTAACATGCGCTCACATATTAATACACATTCACAAACACACATCCATCTGTTGTCTGCTGATGTAAATTATGCATTAAATCATTGTGTATAAACGGTCTCTGAGAGGTAAGAGTCAACCTTACGTGTTTCTGACAGGCCTCACATGGGAGGTGAGGGCAAACAGCCGCCACTACCACAAACAAAAACAGAAGAAATCCTTTCTGTGTTTCCGCTGGGGGCAGTACGCAGTGAGTCAGTCATGCATGTGCTTTCTTCCCCCCACACGGTAACCTAACACCTGTTGGCATGCTGATGCATTGTGGAACAGGTTAATGTGCTAATACACGTCTCCTTTGTGCTTGTCTCGCTCTCTCTCTGTCTGTTGCCAGGACAATGCGGTCCACAGCCACAAGTACTCCGCCCTGACTTTCCTGCCGCTGACGCTGTTTGAACAGTTCCAGCGAGTGGCGAATCTCTACTTTCTCCTTATGATGGTGTTGCAGGTCAGATGAAAACTCTGGCTGAGTTCAAAATCTCATACTTTTTATTTTTACTTTTAGTACTGCCGCTGCCCTTACAAAGTACGTACTGTTGCATGCAGTATGCATACAATTGGGACATACTGCTTCTTCATAACATTGCGCCTTGAACTTTGACCCTTTTGCTTATATGGGCTGTGCAAAGGATTGTGGGTCAGAATAGCCAGAAAAGTACGCTGGCTTGCATACTGCAAAATGCGACTGGATGGAGTAGAACATCCTGGTATTTGGGGCATACTGCATTTTACGTACTATGTTTTGGGACATACTAAATCTTTTTCTGGCATACTATGTAGTATGTTAGTATGGGTATTGGAACGCAGGATCTGCTCTGTCTCTAATGCTTTGACTCTTAAAAAAAAAAAAAAAAAAAGACTTCCAGTTCGGTGTGGAATCCTACCTGTGACCATTTGCTCCGTGTCGCCCCCCTCTCTCCCCCCTTTCCAGTCTATATGTACTGTGTAATAAAAATGTATTTTAAAAAAGCCCAAAAATAAACTTTAAATAACAAAAAATCATCTTCAGTAACAGTTAATTTATTAGCTTTTTCAAAAGCTAATAAACTGTTTACGCAAGTTTTTTTTTTTAGCATAGTTATTATCACTTATGGAAGCACTTTGTGTGTGCGTATGATTTATACAGTATGTGTGACTTCCATTTCCTTCTGTGTGTATCCTTGCCTGTGTGTGGTTTCCAGTGTGTCCCGGTCATCTCAGCCATACCTTGGTACATCTCCTTCATCCCGCTGCTCATCATACTCTCTGTGAGAGGGATAAAAGACCTTGCCAACGACATGGTGAGACCCCCCCCTCCCCCCCTCTCTCTCACCCTGGGGGAGTCTGAGAGGGGGAATATCCCTCAGCTATGAATCCACCTGCTCACACACAAATGCATGATCTTAAACACAAATATACGACCGGCCTCAAGCATGCATTTGTACACCTTCCACTTAAGAATGTACGCACTCTTCTCTCTCCTTCATTGTCCGCATTGACTCCTTGTCCTCTCCTCATTGACAAAACCAGTCATCCCAGTAGCATTAATTTTCTCTCCTATCATTAAAGCTTTTCCTTTTAAATGCAGGCGTGATGTTTTGCATGGAGAATTCTCTGGTTAAGTGCATCACTGAGTTACAGTCGTTAACAGCTCTGGGTGAAACGCTTGCTTGACCCCTCTCTATTGACTAATCATTTAGTGGTGGGTGTAAATCTCGCAGCTGGTGTCACTGTAGAGCCCCGTAATGGCGTTTCTCCTTTCTCCTTTCTCCTGTTCAACCTTTCATGGCCACCCTCACTCCCTCTCACACGCTCCCTGTCCATCACTCTTTTTCTCCATCCTTGTCACGCTTCTCGGTCTGTCTCTTTCTCTTCTCTCATTCTCTTTTTGCGTCCGTCTCTCTCTCTCTCCTCCTCTCCATCTCTGGTCCAGGCCAGGAGACAGAGTGACTCCAAGATTAACTCCCAACCCTGTGACGTACTCGTCTCCCAGAGGTAAGGACAAAGACAGTGGATTATTCTCGCAGGACTTGCAGATTCAAACGGCCCTCTAATGAAGCTCTAATGAAGTGTGAATGAGTGAATCTCTAGATGGTCCCTTTGTGCATTAGAGCAGGGCAAAAACATTTTCCACACCTATTGGAAGACATGAACTATGGCCAACCTCTTTATGACATCTTCTCTAGATACTTGGGCCTCAGTCTGTTTTCTACGGCAGTTACACTCCAAATGATATGCATTGCTTGTGGACTAAGAGACGACTTAAAAAAATTATTTGTACACACAAAGAAGAACTGCAATAAAGAGCAATGTTTAGTTTTTTCAACAGATATAATTTTGGTTAACATGAACATTATTTAGGTCATCATAATGATATCATAATCATAATTCAAATGAAAGCCCCCCACACACACACACACACACACACACACACACAAACACAGTTGCTAGTAGCCAAGGAGGAAGAGGTGGGAAAGTCACCGGACGACACAATCTTCTGAACATAGCCATACTGAGAAATCCAGGGAGTGTTGTGTGGAGCTGATAGTCTTAATTAGCTTTGTAGCAACTCATTTGGCAATGGCTTGAATGTAACGGACGTTCTTTAATATCAAACAATTACGCACTAAAGCTTTAAATCATTTTGGGTAAGGGTGATTTGAAATTTGATAGTGGATTTTGTTCACATTTGTGCCTTTTTAATATGAAATTTATTAAAACTTTCCTTTGGAAAAACTAAAGTGTTGTATTTGTATATATGGTACTGTTGCATATTTAGGAGATTTGTGACGAGCAAATCATAGACAATTCCAGCATATGAAAGCCATTGATACATTTTTTTTCCCCCATTTGCCCACTCCTCATCGGCCTCAGTTTCAGCAGAGCACAGTGGAAGGATGTGCGTGTGGGAGATGTGCTGCGAATCCACAAAGACCAAGTCATCCCTGTGAGATTTTCAATTTATAAAACACTTCAAGTAACAGCAATATAGCAAACAAAGTGTCTCAGTAGTCACTGTTTCGCAAGTAGAGTAAGATTGCATGAATTACTTGCTGCCCTATGAGCTACCCTATAGGTAGCATATTTGATTAAAGTGGAAAATTTCAGCATAGCAGCTGCTTAAGGTTTAATCTCAATTATAGTATATAGTATTTATATAATAGTATTTATTTCTCTATTTTTATTCCCAGTAACCTTTTACTTAGCCCTCTCTCTTTTATTTTTCTGTTTTCTCTCTTTCCTCCCAGGCTGACCTTCTCCTCCTGTGTAGCTCCGAACCTCACAGTCTGTGTTATGTGGAGACAGCAGATATCGACGGGTAAGAAACTGTTCTCCCAGTCTCATTCTGTTGAAAATTTCAAAAACTCATTTAACTCATCATATAATAATCATCATATTCATGTTTGTATGTATCAACGTTATGTTAATTATACCAGTAGTATATTAAAACAAGTAAAAACAATTGGGTTCTACAACATAAAAAAACCTATGAATGTAAACGTAAAGAATAGTATAAATAATAGCACGGACAAAGAGTTTAAAAAGGTGTTAAGATGCGATTTCAAAGGTGATATTGATTTTAGAGGCCCAAGATCTTCACACTCCTGTTGCCATGGGGTCTTGACTACAAAAACGTGGTCACCTTTTAAAGGTCTAAAATAATTTCTGCACTCTGGGACAACCTGAGGGGCCCTGCCTGCACATCTGAGGCTTTGTGGGGGCTCATAGAAGGGTAAAAGATGTAACACATTTGGATCAGATACAGTGTAAAATCTGTGAAAGAATAGTATCAGTAACCAGTTAGAACCAGTTTGAGAGGTGAAAGTGCCTTGTGGTTTATTGCAGAGTAAATACCTTTTAATGAGTCTGTATGATCAAATGAATTTCTTTCAGACTACTAAACAGTACAGAGGTTTCCTCATTCTGATTCTCAACCGAATAAAATAATATTGCATAATTCTCTATAATGTGTACCAACTGCATACTGCCTTGTCTTCTCATCATTATTTCTGATGAATGGATCAACTGTCTAGTGTTAATATAACCTGAAAGTGTGGTGGTTTCTTCATACAGAGAGACTAACCTCAAGTTCAGGCAGGCGCCCAGTGCTGCACACAATGAGCTGACCTGTCAGCCCTCAGAGGAGATGCTTGCTGCCTTTGATGGTGAATAAATGTTTGTTTTTGTTTTTTATTAAAAATGCAAATTGCATACTCATCCTAAGTAAGAGCAACCTTTTATTTTACAGGTGTCGTGCTCTGTGAGGAGCCCAACAATCGCCTTTACACCTTCAGAGGCCAGCTGCACTGGAGAGGAGAGTGTCTTCTGCTAGACAACGAGCACATCCTCCTGAGGGGAACAGTCCTACGCAACACAGAGTTTGCCTACGGCTTGGCCATATACACTGGTACATGTCGCAGAATTTATTCAGTTTAGAAAATGGGATGTTGGTGAGGGGGACGTTTTTGTTCATAAAATGAGTTCTAGCCACCGCCAAACTGATTTGTTGAGTCTGAAAATTACACTATGGCAAGCAGATTGAAGAGAAGACCTGATATATGACACAATGCCCCATAAAGGTGTATAACAGAGATAAAACTATTCTAAAAAGTTTTTGTGTCCAAGCCACTTATCCTCATTTCACCTTCTACGTTGGCCTCCACTTGTTTCAATGACACATTTTATTATGTGGAATACATCATGCTGCTAATTATGGACAGTACTTAACTCTTGCAGCTCTGTCTTAAATGTGGGTCTGTTAACGCCTGGCAGATTACAGGCTCCTCCTGTCTTTTAAGTGATCATTGATCGGATATTACTGGACCAGGCAGAGGTGTCATGGATCTCGCTGCTATGACCCTTTCAGTTCTGGTAAAGCAGATCAATAGATCAAATTCTTCCAGAGATGGGTTTTATACCATTCATCACAGACTGTCTACTGGTGTGACCCCCAGTTCAGCCTGATTATAACTCTTAACCTTCACACACATTTGACACGGCCTACTTTAAGTTATGCATGATCAAGGTTTACATATTGTTATTGTAAGGCTAAGTTGGAATCAGTTTGACGATATGGCAGACCTTCTCAGTATGTGTCATTTTTACACATGCAGCTCCGCGTCTTTCAGCAGTCTGAGAGATTGAGACAACATCACTGGAAAACAGTGATGTAAAATAATGTGATACTTTATTGATCCCTGCAAGGGAAATTCTCTCTTCCCACTGACCTCTCGGCAGCACGGTCAGACACCGCCGGAACTGGTAGGGATTCAGCATCTTGCTCAAGGGCACATCAGCAGATGCTTACTGACACGAGGGCTTGAACTTTCACCCTCTGGCTGCAGGATGGTCTCCCAACTCGCTTCGGCCAGGCCGCCGGAACGATAGCATCTAATAGTTGTCTGCTCTGTACCAGGCGCAGACACCAAGATCCTGAGGAACTGCGGGAAACTGAGAGTGAAGAGGACTCAAACGGAAAAAGTTTTCAACAAAGTGGTGATCGGGGTGAGTGGGTAAAGGGCAGGTGGGGGACAAGCATGAGACAACTTGTGGTGTTATTCCTAACTGTGTGCGTTTCGATCTCTTAGATCGTCCTGTCCGTGTTGCTGGCTGCTCTGCTCCATGCCATCGGCGCTGGCCTGTTTTCGAGTTGGGTCATGAGCCATACAGGGGTTCCATATGCTCTGGTGGTTAACGGCAATCCGGTCTACACTGGGTTTCTTGTCTTCTGGAGCTACATAATCCTGCTCAGCCCGGCCATGCCCATTGCTCTCTACATCTCGTAAGTTTCATCTACAGTACCACACTTATTTGATGGTAGGCAGGATGGTTGAAATACACCTGTGTTTGTTTGTATACTGTCTTACGTGTGTGTGTGTGTGTGTGTGTGTGTGTGTGTGTGTGTGTGTGTGTGTGTGTGTGTGTGTGTGTGTGTGTGTGTGTGTGTGTGTGTGTGTGTGTGTGTGTGTGTGTGTGTGTGTGTGTGTGTGTGTGTGTGTCTTTGTGTGTCTTTGTTTGTGTGTCTTTGTTTGTCCATAGGTTTGAGGTGATCCACACGGTCCACAGCCTGTTTATTGGCTGGGATATGGAGATGTATTGGCAGCAGGCAGAAAGACCGGCCCATGCCAGAAATACCTCACTGAATGAGGAGCTGGGCCAAGTGGGATACCTGCTGAGTGACAAAACTGGGACACTAACCCAGAACCGTCTGCTCTTCAGACAGTGCTGCATAGCTGGGGAGATCTATGGTAAAAAAAAAAAAAAAATACTGAAACCATCTAATAAATATCTATATTTATATCCATACATCTAATGATATTTTAATTGTTCTTCTTAGAAGAAAACAACAACCCAATGCTAGCACTTCTACTTGTTAGAAAACAAAGTATCTTTATCTGACCTCACGCTACACGGCCAGCACGAAATTCAAATTCCAGCCCCTCACAGGCTTTTGAACAACTTAACCTTCTGCCCAGTTTTTTTCCTGTTTTTCTTTTTTTTATTTTACCTCAGCATCCACTTTGAACAGGATGCACATCAAATTATGAATTCATCATGTTCTCAAAATGCATCTTTACAGGACTTTACGAAACTTTAATTGTCATCAGGAAGTAGTCATGTTGACCATAAAGTTAAGACAAATGATTGAATTCTTTCTCTTTGTATTTTGTAAAAAATCTTCCTATTAAAAACTCCTTAATATGCCTTAAAAAATGAGGGAAGGAGTTAAAAAAAGGACAGAGGTTGTCCACTTCACTCCATCAGTATATGAAATTGAGCCGATTCATTGTGACTATAAAGTAAACATATAATAATTATAATAATAATAATAATAAATTTAATTTATATAGCGCTTTTCACAAACTCAAAGTCGCTTAGTGATGGCACTAACTTATGTCCCTTTTTTAGGATGACACAATAGTGAGACACTTTCAAATTTGTGTTTCTTCAAGACTGTCCAACGATCCAGTCTGTCTAAAAAATATTTAACACAGTGATTTACTTTTCTTAAATATACATTTAGGCAACAGAGTTTGATATTGATCATAGTGCCAAGTTTCCTCGCTGGCTCACAGTGGAGCAAAGATCCCTCTGGGGCAATGACTTCCTCGCTCGATGGTGTTTTTTGCCCCCAACTGCTCCTTCCAGGCAGCGCTGCGACCGCTGCCTTCAAGGCACCTAACCCTAACCTTAACCTTAACCCTAACCCTAACCATAACTAATGCCTCCCAACGGTGCCTTCCAGGCAGCGCTGCCTGGAAGGCACCGTTGGGGGCAAAAAACACAGATAAACGACTTCCTCAAGAGAGGGACAACAGGAGACAATTAACATGCTCATATCCAAAAGGCCAGGCGCCATCTACTAAATATTTAACACCGGCTCTGCCCACTGAAGACAAACATGTCATTGAAACCTTGTCAGAATCACATCAACCATATGTCATATGTCTGAGCCACTTCCTGCTTCAGACCACATGTCTGTTTTCTTTTTCGTTCTTTTTATTTGTCTTGTGAATATTCAAATCATATACTTTATCTCCAGTTCCAATGTTTTTACCAAGTCATTAAATAAAATAATTTCTCAACTTTCACAGGTGATCCGTCAGTCAGGGCAGAGGAGACCGAGGTACTACATAACTATTCTCAAATCTACATCTTTGAACTGTAGTTAGTTTTCTTCATTGTCTATTACCAACCTAATTCAAAGCTATTATTTAACCTTCCTTAATACTAAATCTTTTCTTGTTGATGTGCCTGTTTTTAAGTTGTTTCTGCCGCTATCAGCGTGACACTCTATTCATGTAAGCCACAGTTGCAACACTGTACAATGTCAGTGCACAGTAACATTTTTCCCTGTATGTGTGCAGCCCATGGACTTAAGCTGGAATCCGTTCTCCCGCGGGGGTCTGTTCATGTCGGCTCCGAGCCTGGTGGAGAAGCTCAGAGGACAGCAGTGTCCATTCAGCAGACAGTTCCTCAGAGCGCTGTCTTTATGTCACACCGTCATGGCAGAGTGGAAAGAAGGTTGTGTTTGTGTGAGAGTATCCACTTTTTGGGGGATTCAGATCAAAGTAGTTCAATTCTCACCCTGTTATCTGAGAAAAGTCTTGAAGCTTAGACCACACTGGTTTATTTTTTTCATGAAATCTCAGTGTGATTCATGTTTCCACTGTGTTTTGTATTACACTGATTGACCTGATGAGGGTGCTACAATAAAAAAAGTCAAATAACCCGTAATATGTACATTCAGACACTATTTGTCTAATGTTGACAAAACTTGAAAGGATGATGCTTTTTATATCACGGTTATTTTCCAACCCCTATGTCACTGGTCTGACCTGATACAATAGTTCCTGGAGAGACGGCATGTTTACATCCCTCTTGTGTGTTGACTTCATTCCTCCAGAGGCTCCAGTGTACCAAGCTGCGTCCCCAGATGAGGAAGCTCTTGTTGGTGCGGCTAGGGAGCTGGGCTGGGTCTTTCTCTCTAGGACAAGAGACTTTATTATTGTCTCCGAGCTGGGTGTCATTCGCCAATATCAGCTGCTTGCACTGCTGGACTTTACCAGCAAGAGAAGACGCATGTCTGTACTGGGTGAGAGTAGCCCTCTAAATAGAAACTAACAACACATCTTACAATCTCTTGTTCTCTTTTATAATTGCATAAATGCTAGGTTATCCCATGTCAACTTCTTTTCCGAATAAATTATCCATACTGTTTTTTTTTTGTTTTTTTTTTCTCTCTCAGTGCGGGAGCCAGAGGGTGGGTTAAAGCTGTACTGTAAAGGGGCAGACATAGTGATCCTGGACAGACTGCAGAAGGACTGTCCATATCAGGAAAGGACTGAAAGAGCCCTGGAGGTGAAGTAGAGTTTCTACTGAACCATAAGTGTGTGCTGTTATTGAGCCTAGTATTTATATGACACTTGGTATGTTTTAGATTCCATTTCAGTATTCAGTAGTTTACAATTTCAAAAAGTTCACCATCTTAGTTTAGTGTGTTAGCATGCCCACCTTTAATAGTTTGTTTAAAACGCAAACAGTTGAGATTGATGGGAATGTCTTTAGTTTTGCAGGTATTTCATTAGAAACCGACAAATTGGACACATTTTCCTGATGGTGGCGCCACATGAATCAAAGTTATTAGAATTCATCCTCAGGGGGACAATGCTGTGCTACATTTCAAGAAAATCCATCAAGACATTTCACTCCAAACTCAAATTAAATGCGCTAGATGAAAGTCAGGTTATCACCAAACTCATCAGTATTCATCCTCTGTGCACCGTAAAATATTTCTAACAAATTCAATGGCAAACCATCCAATAGTTGTCAGGATTGTTCACTTAAAGCCCAACATGTCATCCTCACGGTGCTAGAGCGAGGATTACCAAAGACGATAGAATTAATCCTCAGGGGAGCATGAACGTCTGAACAAAACGTCATGGCAATTCATCCAATAGTTGTTAATGGGCCGGCTGACAGACCAGCATTGCCATCCCTAGTGCCACAAAGGTTTTGCTCCATTAATAGTAATCAGTCAAATAAACAATATGTAGCCTTTGTCTTGACTATCTGTATGTACTCAACTTACAATATCTTCCATCATTGTTATCAGTTGTCTGATTATCAAAGCTTGTGCACACCGTGTTGAGCATCTCAGAGTAGTTAAAAGTTCTTGATCAATGGAATTTTTAGGGAAAGAATCAGGCCAGCGATCATCCTGTTGAGATAGTTGAGGCATATCTGCCAAGACCGAAGTGTTAATCTCATGTTTCCTTTGTCAATTCTTCAATTGTGCCTGAATGATCACTCCTTAAATAATGTGCAGCCTATAATAATGTGTTAACTTCCCTTTTGTCAGTTATTTGCCCAGGCCTGTCTGAGGACTTTGTGTGTTGCGGTTCGATCTGTCCCTGAGGCATCATGGGAGCAGTGGAGTAAAACATTGGCCCAGTCTGCTGCCATGGCGACCTGTGACCGTGACGCACTACTGGAAAAGCTATATGATCAGATGGAGAGAGAGCTGCAGGTGGGCTTTTCCACAATGTCATTTTTACATGTTTGTTGTCAGACCTCAATTTCAAGTTGTAAAATCTGTTGACACAGATAGGTTTTTAAATCAAGCATGTGCTTAATGCCCTTTTTCCCAAATAGGTTTTTTTTTTTGTGTGTGGAGCACAAAGTTGTTTTTTAAGAAAACAGAATCCTTGTTTCCAAACGACTTTGCTACATCCTTTTTTCATGTTAAAAATCCAATATCCATCAGGAATGCTAAAAACTCATTTGAACTTTTCTTGTTTTGTAGTTTTTAGGGGTGACAGCGATAGAGGACCGGCTTCAAGAGGGCGTTCCTGAGACTATTGCTCTGCTTCAACAGGCCGGGCTTAAAGTATGGGTCCTTACTGGGGACAAAAAAGGTATTGGACATACTGTAGCAGAAGCACCACTTTGAATGCTGTGCTGTAGCTACATGTCACTGTTGGTTTTTTCCTCTCTGTCTTTCGTGCTCTCTCTTTCTTCATTCTTGTAGAGACTGCAGTGAATATTGGATATTCTTGCAAGCTACTGGATCCTGATACCAGATTACTGGAATGGCAGGAGCTAAGGTAAGTGATGATAAAAATACACAAACACACACACACTCACACCAGCTCCTTGATCTTTGTATGTTTGCCCCTGCAGACAGATACTCCAGTCCCCAGACCCAGCGGTCAGTTTCTTCAAGGCCAGACAGACAGCGCTGTGGGCTGTAGACAAGCAGGCGGCTGGAGTAAAGACTGCTGTGGTCCTAACTGGACCTGAGCTGGTAAACACTGGACACACACGAAATGGGATGCTCGTATAGTTTTTAAATGGACGAATAGCTGTCGTCATGACTCTGTGTCAACAAACACTGTGTTGTTTATGTCAGAGAATGGGGCAGGACAGTGGAAAGTGGATATTCAAGGCTCTGCCACAGTTTACATTGTACATGTGTATTGGTCATGAAGTATAATTTTTAGGACATTAATCAGTTTTTCCTTAAAGCTGCAATACTTGATTTGGGGAAGCCAGCTGTAAACACAACACTGACATTAGTTGATATGGCAAACTGGTTAGTAAACAGTTGCATATTTAGACATCTAGTTGATAGGGAGCCACATTAGCATTGAGTTTGAGTCAAGTTTGTGCCTACCTGATGATTGTAAGTCCAATATTTACTCTCCTTTTAGCTCTGCTTTTTGTCTCTACCAACTTCTGAGAAAAATGTCTGCCATATGAAACCAAAACAAAAAGCTCAGACACTCCATAGAGGGGAACTGCAGAGTCGGGTGGCTAATTGTCTGTGGACATGGCACAGAGTCATCCAAACCATTGTTAATATAAACATATTGATTATTGCAGCTTTAAAAAAATATATACTGGCAGAACTAAAATGCCTTAAAACTAGATTTCTTCTATGAGATGTCGAAGCTGTAAACCGAGACTATCTGAAACCAAAAGCAACAGCAGGGCTGTTTTATACAAATATAACCTATACCAAGCTGTTTGATGGTGTTGTACTCCAGGCAGAGTTTGACCAGAGACCAGAATGGGGGGCGACGTTCATGAGCCTGGCGGAACAGTGTCAGTCTGTGCTATGCTGTCGTGTAACGCCTGGACAGAAGGCTGACATTGTCACGTTGGTCAGGAAACACACCAGCTCAGTCACCATGTCCATCGGGGACGGTGCCAATGATGTAAACATGATCAAGAGTAAGTCTGATTAAATTAAAAGCTGACAGAGAAAATTTGTGTTTGTATCAGAATTGTCTGCTTTCATGTCTCACCATTTTGTTCCTCCTCTCCCTGTGTCATTTCTTACTGTTCCCCACCAACACCAGCGGCTCATGTTGGTGTGGGACTAGCAGGAGTGGAGGGTGGTCAGGCAGTGCAGACGGCAGACTTTGCATTGTCCCAGTTCAGATTCCTGCAGAGGCTGCTGCTGGTCCATGGGCGCTGGTCCTACAGGCGCATTTCCCTCTTCTTGCGGTACTTCCTGTTTAAGACCTGCAGCTTTGCTCTTGTTCACATATGGTTTGGGTTATTCAATGGCTTCAGTGCTCAGGTGAGACATACATAGATGAGACTTAAAGTCACATAATGAACTCAAGGTAAACATGGAGAGGAAACACATCCTGCATTTATTCTGCCATCTATTTCTCCCATGCAGTCTCTGTATGAGACATGGTTCATCGCTCTCTACACTGTCCTCTACACAGCGGCCCCGATTATGTGTGTGGCCTTCTTTGAACAGGTGACAGTTGAAGAGATGGATGTTTTTATGAATAAAAAAAATAATAATAAAATAAAAAAATAAAATTATATTATATTATTGATATTATTTGACATATTTACGTTCTAAATCATAATAGTTCATCCTGTGTGTTTGTGTTGTAGGACGTGAATGCAGACAGCAGCCTGAAATGGCCAGAGCTGTACAAGTCTGGACCGAGACAGGAGCTCTCCAGCCCTCTCATGCTGTTCTTATCACTCCTGTACGCTGTCTACTCATCGCTTGTTCTCTTCTTCATCCCGTTTGGAGTCTATTACAACACAGACTACGACCTCCAGACCATGGCAGTCACTGTCGCCATGGCAGCCACCTTCACTGCCACCGTTGAGGTCAGGCTCGCACTTTTCATAGATGCAAGTGAACCACAGAAACTTGTAATCCAATTTTTTTTTAAATGAACTATTGAACTATGGATGTCATAATGTGACGTTATTGCATCTTATGCAATGAACACATCTGTAGACAACTGTAATATTTTCTGGAAACTCTATACTACTCTAACATATTCAGAAAAAAATGTAACCTTGAAAAATGTGTTTCGTAATTTAAAATTTACAGAATCTACTTTAAAACTGCAGCTGGATCCAGCCAAGAAGGAGGACTGTTATCATGACAATTAAAATTATTATATTGTTATGAATGATCAGTTGCTTAGTTATTGAACTCAGAAGAAAATGTATCTGTATTGATGAGGTATTGGATGATGAGCAACAACAGTGTACAGTGTGAAGCAATTCAACATCCCAGCATGATTTGGTAACCTGAACAGTAAATACAGCTGTGGGCGCCAATGAACTAATCAGAAGGCCAGTTGGCAGAAGGCTGTATGTCCAGATGTACCACTCTCCTCTGATTGCAGTGTTTGTGTTCTTCTTTCAGATCACGCTACTGACCAGATACTGGACGAAGTTCAATGTAGCATTTGTGTGCATCTCTGTGGTGTTTTTCTTCATCTGTAGCAGGATCACACAAAGCACCCGCCTGTTTGAGAGATCACCCAGCGACTATTTCTTTATCGGTACACGTCTGCTCTTATCGGCGCAAGGCGCCTACTCTATCCGTTTCTGTCACTTGAATGTTTTTGCTCCCGGCTGTGGTCATTTTAACATCCATTACTGCAGAAACCGCTGGACTTGATTCACACGGAGACAAATCATTTCAAAAGAATTGTCAACAAAAACATACAGCCAAACACGCAAGAAGAAATGTCCATTTTAATGATTATCCAATGTTGATCTAATGATCGGTCATCATGTTTGATTGCTCTGTGTGTGCTTTTCATCAGGTGCGTCTGAAAGGGCCTTCATCGATCCACTTGTGTGGCTCGCAGCTCTGTTCACCACCTGGACGGCTGTTCTGCCCTCAGTGACCGCCCTTGCTATCAATGTTATCCTCACCATGCATGACAAACACAAGGTGAGACGTCTGAATGAAAATGGAAAAAAATGGAAATCTAGACATTTTGCGGTCACCTGGATGTTAATAAAAACATTATCCATTTATTGGGGGGGGGGACACAGCAGGTTAGCAAACTATTGAAGACCGTTCCATTCAGTAACGTAATATATTTTTCTCAGTGATAATTCTCCAGTTGTGTGCATCCTACTGAGTTCTGACAGGAACATGTGCTCACTGCTGTTGGCATGTTAAAAAAAAAACATTGACTTGAGGAAAAACTTTATATGATACTGAGTTTGGTTGCCATTTTATGTTATTTTGGAGCTGTAAGAAGACTGAGCTTTTGTACCTTGTCTGTGTGAGTTTCTTTCCCATTCACCAAGTTATGGAGGTTTCATTACTATAAATAAAAGCATAAACAGTTGTAATGGTCACTAATGCTAACCTGGCTGTGATGTACAGGTCCACAGTGCGTCTCTTCAGCCAGTGGAGCTGAGGTCAAAGTTGAGAAGGGGAACGTCCCTTCGCCGCTCCTCTTACGCCCTCTCTCAGGGAGCTGGGCCTGGACGCCTCATCACTTCAGGGACCTGCATCCGCAGCACAGTGCCGACGGTGGATGAGAAGGTGACTGAAAGTGAAAACTCCACTGACTCACAAGTCCAAATTCACATGAAGGACAATAGCCATGTACCAAATGGCACATGAATAATGATAATGATGAATTTAAGGTTTTAATATGAGAAAATATTTGATTATATAGATTGTTACTGCAACATAGAATTGAAAAGAAGATTTGCGTGTTTGCACCTAAAACATGTTTTTGTGGGCAGTTCTTAGTAGCTAGAGTCTGCACTCATCTTTTGTATTGCTACCATTTTCACACAATAAAGTACAGCATATGATATACAAAATACAATATGTACTATAAATCTTGTTTATTGTCTTTACATGAACTACCTAGGTCCGTGTACTTTTTCGTTCATTCGATTTTCATTTCATAAACCGGTATTAAAAAACAAAAAAACGAATGGTTATTTGATTTTCGTTTAAAAACACGACATTTGAAATTGAAATACAATGCGTTTTTTCTTTTTCATTGTCGAAATGGGATGGGAGAAATTTAAAATATGCTGTGATTTTCATTTTCTATTTTATATAACAAAAATAAAATCACTCAAAAACAGAAACGAAAAAAGGCTTGTTTTTTCATATTCAGAGACCGGATGTTGTCATTTCCAAGGCAACAGCGCCAGCCTAGCCTACCAGTGTTCAGCCCAGGCCAAAATTACTTTGGAAACCTAGCTATACTCTTGATAATCCTTGGGGGGAATTTTATTTCATAATGTCACATGTATTTATTACCCTCTCTCCCTGCCTCCCTGTCTCTACCCGCCGCAGGCAACTTCGCCCGAAGAGAGTCGAACCAGCGGAGCAAATAGACTTTCGGTTCACGGCTGTAACGTTACCGTTACGCCACCGTTAACAATCCCAGCAAACGTTCTGTTGCTGCCGTTAAGCTTGCTGATCTGGCAGAGAGTCACCGGGGGTTCGGGATCAGATCATGGGGATCAGACCTCCGGTGCTGGGTCTAGCTAATATTCTAATATTAGCTGCTGCTGCAGCTAGCTAGCAGGTAGCCACCAGCCCTGTGACCTCGGTCCTCGCGGTTCGCTCCCCGGGACTGACTCAGCTGGCGTTACCCGCTCTATGATCAATGAGCAATGATCAAGGATTACCAAATTTCTCTCTCATATTGCTCCTCATAACCACTGAAAAACAAAAAAATCTAACCCAAAGTACAATTATTATGGACGTTAGCTGACATTAAGGGTTTCTGCTTCATTAAGGGAAATTGTAAGGAAAAAGCTTAACGTGGTTAACCATTAAGCTTTTTCACGTTAAGCGATTTTTTGATCACTGTTTATAAACAGTGATCAAAAAATCTAACCCAAAGTCGTTATGGAAGTTATCTGACTGATAACTGACTGATATTTGATTGATCATTGTTTAGGTACATTAAAGTTAAGCTTTTTCACGTTAAGCGTTTTAGAATGTCCCTGCTGCTGCTGAGGGAATCTGTAGCCTAACTTCCGTTTTTTGCCCCCCTTTACATAAATATACATATGGCTATGAAATAGATCATGAAATACAGGCTTTAGTCATAATAGTTCAATAGCCTAAATACATGTATGTTTTACTATGTATTTCGAGGGACTTTTATTTATTCCATCTATTTATATGCACGTTATATTTAAAGGAAGTTTGGTTATCTCACAGACTCAGACTAAAAGCAGCAGCAAGCCTGCCTGACATCAGTGCATCATAGCATATCACTATCTGCAAATAAAATAAAATATGAATAAATCACGAGCGCGGCAGATTCCCAGCTCAGCTAGAGCGGGTAACGCAGCTCTGCAGACGGACCAGAGTCTGTCAGCACCGGGGAGCGAACCACGGGGACCGAGGTCACAGGGCTGGTGGCTATCTGCTAGCTAGCTGCAGCAGCAGCTAATATTAGAATAGACCCAGCACCGGAGGTCTGATCCCCATGATCTGATCCCGAACCGCCGGTGACTCTCTTCCAAAGTAATTTTAGCCTGGGCTGAAAGCAACACTGGTAGGCTAGGCTGGCGCTGTTGCCTTGGAAATGACAACATCCGGTCTCTGAATATGAAAAAACAAACCTTTTTTCATTCCTATTTCCGAGTGATTTTATTTTTGTTATATGAAATAGAAAATGAAAATCACAGCATATTTTTAATTTCTCCCATCCCCTTTTGACCATGAAAAGGAAAAAAATGCCTTGTATTTCGATTTCAATTGTTGTATTTTAAAACGAAAATCAAATAACCATTCGTTTTTTGTTTTTTAAGTCTGATTATGAAATGAAAATCGAATGAACGAAAAAGTACACGGACCTACCTACCTCCATATGAATATCTCTGGTCTTTGTTGTTTGAGACTGTTGTGGTAAAAATCTAATTTCCATCTGCTGGGGTCGCAGGGGATTTCCTTTTTGAAGATCAAACCAAACACAATAATGCGACACCACCGCTTTGTTTTACAATTGTTTTTATTTGTTAATTTATTTCAAAACACGCAATTTTACCCATATTATCCTTTTAAGTTTTTATTTTTCTGTAACAGTTATTACTCAGATTTTTTTCCTTCACAAAAGTCTCAACAAGAGTGAAACTAAAAGTCCTCCACAGGCTCTCCGGCTTCTGCAGTGGGAGGAGGGAAAAGAGGCTTTCTGACCAGACGTCGTTGTTTCTGTGTGGGTGGAAGTGTGTGTGTGGGATTTTACACCATGGTATGTTTATGCATGTATATACAGTATGTACGTAGGTGTGTGTTTTAAGTGCAATAGGAGGAATGTCCACATGGCCGGTTTATCACAGGACCCGTAGAGCAGCCCAGAGAGCTGAACCTTGTCTTCTAGGTTTGGTAGCCAGATTGTCATACCTCTGATTTTATCTTTGGTTTCCGCAAACACTCTCAAAAGGCAGACTCACCCTCTCCAGCATGTGCCTGTGTCTGTTTGTGTGTCTGTCTGTCCGAGTGCAATATAAGCCACCGTCTCCAGACGACTTTGTAAACTTAGGTAAGTACAATGTAAGTGTCTTTGCATTGATTGTGGCCCTTCCTTGGCTCTGGGGACAAAGACAGTCGAACATTGTAGAGCAATGGAGCCATGAGCGGGGAGGGTCAGCTTGCAAACATCAACATGGACTCCATTTTGATGTCAATGGCAGTTTGGGGCATTCATGTAAAGCTGTGTGACATCAGTCGGGTCAAACATGGGGCGCTGTAGTGCTCTCCTCTCCCCAGCCACTCTCTACTGTATACTGAGTGACTGGGGATTCTCCAGCCACTCTGGGCTCAGGGGAGAAGGGGGGCGGAATGGGGAAATGGTTGTGGAGGTCAAAGTGTGAGCGGGAGTGTTGTAATGTTGAGGGGTTGTACACTCTGACCCAGCAGCAACGATTAAGATTGGGGGGGTCAGGTGTTTGCATAGTTCTCTGTGCAAAAGCCACCAACCGGAGCCATTTTTATTCCTCGCGGCTGGTTACATCATCATTAGATTAGCAAGAAATTGTGGCAGGTGATGGGGAAATATGGTCTTTGCACTAAGCTCTTGTTCTCTACTCCTGCAGTGCACTACATTGTGGCAGTAGGGGGTGCAGGAGGGTGTAAGGTGACAGAGGATGAGGAGGAATTTAAAATGAGTTTTGGTTTGGAGTGCTGTTTTGGAGAATCATGTCGAGCTTGAACACTGATGGGATGGAAGATGGATGTTTTGGAGAGCGGAGGGGTGATGGGGGGGGTAGTCGTTTGGCAGTCGGGCACTACAGCTCGTCACAATTCTGAGAGCCTCTTTTCCCTTGATTTTGTTCTTCCGTCCTCCCCTTCCTCCTCCCCACTGGCCTGCCCTCTCTCTACCTTTTTTTCTTGTTTTGAAACTGATTGTCTTCTACCATCACAAAGACACTTGGTTCTGATTGATTAACAGGTAACAGAAGAGGGAGAGCACAGTGTGACTGGGGGTGTCTACATCAGTCCCATTGGCAACATTCGATCCCACGGTGAAATGACACACACATATGCTGTTTGACAGTAAATGCTGACGACATTTCGGTGTTGGATTATCAGTTGCCAAACGGTACTGCGGTTGGTTGGTCGTCAGTCGATAAGAAATGGTTTTTCAAATTTTCGCATGACAAATATTGCAACCCATAGTAAAGGAACATAAAAAAGAAACACTTTGTCTTCCACATAGGTACAAATGAACACACATTCACATATTGAAGAAAAGCATGTAGACAGACATACAGGTATATTCAAGGCCGCTCGGGCCTGTGTGTGTCCCTCTGATTAACTCCAAGTAAACAGCCCGTCTTTGGAAAAGCAAGACACACATTTCAGGACCCGAGTGAGGACCACAAGCTGAGGAATGAAGATTGAATGCTATTGATTGGGAGGAGAGGAGTTTGACCTCCCCCAGCACACACTGCCCCCTACTGTCTGGATTTATATACATCAAAGAAACATGGGGGAAAAGGGAAGGGTTGCAACAACACATGCACACAACCAGTGAATCCAACAGTGACGGAAATTCTAAAAACAAGTACCCCTCCAATGCCTAAAACCCAAATCCTCCCACCCTTTTTTGTTGTTTTGATAACCAAAATATCCCCCACCCCTTCTCTCTCCCCCCGCCCACTCCCAAGTCTTTCCATCCTCCTCCTCTCCCCACAAAATCACAGGTCATTCCTGTTGGTTTCTATACAGTTATACAATATCCATGCACAAAAGAAAAAAACGCACCTTCTTTTCAATAGGAGGTGCTGGTTTTTAATATTCTAAGAACATCAGGAGCACTTGAACACACCCAGGAACCTTCAAAAGTAACTGTGAAATTGTTTTTTTTGTTTGTTTTTTTTTCAGAGAAAAGACAACTTAAAGGCAGAAGAAAGCTCACAATGGGTAAAAGGTTATAACTCCTTTGGTTTAACATCAATTTTTTGGTTAAGAATTCAGCCCAAATCATGTTCTTGTCATTCCTTTCTTTTTGTTGTTGTTATTCTCCTTTAAACGTACCCGCCTTGGACAGAGCTTTGAACTAAACATCTGAAGTGAGTAGCTCTTGCCCCTCTCTCTCTATTCCAGCCTTCTCTTCTGTCTCTTCTTTTCTCATGTAACCCTTCACAGAAACATTCACAATGTCTTTTCCTTTATGAAAACAGTAAGTACATGCCGTAGCAAAAACAAACGAGAGAACGTACGAGAAAAATGAGCAA
Organism: Perca fluviatilis; assembly: GCF_010015445.1. Classification (NCBI taxonomy): domain Eukaryota; kingdom Metazoa; phylum Chordata; class Actinopteri; order Perciformes; family Percidae; genus Perca; species Perca fluviatilis. The sequence continues at coordinate 26,194,727 of NC_053120.1, forward strand.
ACAAATAAAAGGAATTTAACAGTATAAAGCTTCAAGTCACAAGTTCCAAAACTAACTATCATAGTATCATAGTTTCATAATCATTATTATCATTAGCAGTATTATTTTCAGTCTAAATTACATAAAGTTTACATGAAAGGTTTTTGAGGTATTTCAGAATTAATTGTCAACACACGCCTACCGGGTCTTAGCACTAGCCAGGGGGAGAGGTCGACTGGACAGACAAGGTGGAGGGAGGAGAGAATTTGTCTATAAGCTGTCAGTGAGCCTTCCACACTTTTCTAGTGCAGCCTCTGTGCTTGCACGCAGTGGAGAGATAGAGAGACAACAAGTGGCAAGATTTTACAACTACAGCCCTGCGAGCGCTTAGAGACCTCTGCCATTGTACCCCCCTCTTTCTCTGTTACACAAAAATATCTCTGATGCGAGAGAGGTAAAGTGGCTGAGAGTCTAAGCACACCGGGCACAGAAAGAAATAAAAAACATAAAGGCTGTGAGCTACTAGAAGATCAACGATACAGTAACAAAGACTCTGACAGATTAAGGAGTAACATATAATTTTGTTGCAAATAAATAGTGTATAGAAAATGTTTTATAGACTTTCTACATGATAAAGTGCTTGTATTCTAGAGTATCAAGATGGAAAGTCAATATGTGAGAAAATGCTGACACAGCCCCCACTCTGTGTCCCTCTCTTCTGCCCCCCTTTCTGTCCATCCAATTATGGGTGTGTTGTCTTGAATGTGAGTGCATGTTTGTAAATGGGTGTGCAGTTATATGCGTGTGTGTGTGTGTGTGTGTGTGTCTCCAGTGCAGTCCCACCCGTGGTTGAAGGGAAAAGGCACTCAACTCTATCTGCAAGGCAGCCACCTCCTCCTATGTGGCCCGATGCAGTCTGACTGCACTGTTTGTGTGTGTGAGATATCAGTGTGTCTGACAGTTTTGAGTAAAGAGGGGGGGCTTTTTTGTTGTTGTTTTTTTTTTTTTTTTTGGTTTGTGTCCCCCTAGGCAGTTTGGGACCGGTAGGCTGCAGTATCTTTGGTATTAGTGGCGGTTTCACAAACCACTCAGCTTAGTGAGGTAGCCACATTGGTTCTCACTACAAACAAATGTCATTTTGTCAGCCTAACATCTAGAGCTGAATCTAGCTATTTACCTATGCTCACTGAACTGTATACCACAAATCGATTTTAGCTCATCATCCTTTGGCGACGTAAACTCACTGCTTACAGCAACGTGAAGTTAGTCAGTACCTCTCAATCAGCTCCTCTACAATCACCAGCTCTTATCTAATCTGCACCGCTAATCTGACTACATTGTTAGAAATGCTACAGTTGCATCTTAAGACCATACAGATAACAATTGAGTCCCGAGCATCACCCCCACCCGCCCTCTAATAAAACATAATTAATCAGCCAGGACATTTGGAGGTCTTGTTTTGTCCCCCTCCATTTTACCCCAGTCTTTGGGCTCAGCGTAAAGGGGGCTGAGGGTACTACAGTTCTGACATTAAAATGCCAAAAGAGAGAGAGCGTCCATCATTTATTCTTCTCTTCAGCAGCTCCCTGTTTTTCTTTTTCTTCTTTGTCACGGTAAATGTCTCTTCCGAGTCTATATTCACATAGAATGCAAAAAAAAAAAAAATTCCTTTATTGGCCTCGATCCTTGCATCCCTCTTCTTTTCCTTTTAAAAAGTCCTTCCTTTTTGTTTTTGATTTATCAACAAGGTGCCTTACTTATGCACAACAGAGCACAATAGTAACAAGAAATAGAAACTTTGTGTCTATGGTACTAATTAAATACCCGCATCAATATAGAGAGGAAGAGAGAAAGAGAGGGGGGTTAGAGGGACAGAGGAGGTAGAGAACCAAAGATAGAATGAGAGATTTTTTTCTTCTGCTTCAAAAATGTGTCCAGTTATGTGTTGGAGACATTTTCTTTTGTATTTGAAACACATACTGTATGTGTGGTATCTTTGTCATTTGAGGTTTGGTTATTGTATGCCTTAAAATCTGATTCTTTTTTTTCATTTTTTTACTAAAAAAGTATATTTTAATTCAGATAAAAGCTGATTGTTGGCTGCTATGGCACACACCGCCCGTCATCAGTGGGGCGCACTGTAGCTGTGTGTGAACCCTAGTACCATATTCTCTGATTCGCATTAAGGCAGTAAGCATTGGCACTAATTATTGTAGCATTTTGACAGCTGAGTGTGGTGGTTAGCTTTGGGTTAGCTACTGATAACCCTTGTGTGGGAATAACCAGGAGATTTGGTTTGAATCACATCTGTTGAGAGCATATTTTTGCAAACAGATGGGATGGAAGAATGGAAGAATGATTTGACAAAATATCAAGCCTCCCAAAATAATATAAATTAAAACTCCATTACACCTCACATGTGTCTGTCTCAGTAAGCTTTTCTGTTACTTTTTACTCTGTTGTACTTTTCTGTCCCGTCGTTGTGTAATTTCTGCACTTGTATTTTGTGGATTCTTGAAGATTTGGATTGGCTAAATAAATCCCTGCCTTTGCTAAATCCCTGCGTTTTCAGCATTTAGTTTAACCATCCCCCTCTTTCGGCCTCACCGGTGCTGGTTGGATGAGGAACAACAATAGGATAATGGTTAGCTATTGATCTGCCTTCAAAGAGCTGTGAGGGCCTGAATGTGTTGTGCCATGACTTCTCCTCAGCATCTAGTGGCTCTTCCCTCCCTCTCCTCCACTCTGAGCCCCATTGCTCTGTTGGATACAGGTCTCTGCTATCGACAGCAGGGGGCACTGTTGCTCTGCCAGCACAGGCGGGACCTGGGAGGGAGAGGTGTGCTGCTGCTGCTGCTGCTGCTGGCTGTTATGAGGCCTTTGTGTCCCCATCTCCAGTGGGTTCCATGTGCTCCTCTTACATTCTGCTTTTCATATGCAGCTGTAATGTAGTTGGCTGGATGCCCGAGCGTGTTGTTGTCGCTTGGTTTTCAGTTATTGATCAGAGGAAAAGCTCCCAGCAGAACAAAGAGCATGTCCAGACATCTCACCCGCCTCTCCTGTTGGTCACAGAAACACAGACTCTAGGCTCAGGCAAGAGTAACAATGACACGTCTCCCTACAGGCCTCCAACATCTGCGCAAAAAATATAGACCTGGGCCTGGAAGACCTGAGTATCTACTGCCGAGCATCTTGAGTTTCACCTTCAGGAGGGGTCAAGGCCCCGCTCTCTCTGTCTGCATCGATTCATTTTTCAATTCATTAGTTTGCCGTATGATCAGGCTGAGCTGCTCTCTGAAATGGCTGGCCATCAGGGAATACCTTTGGTCGAGGAATGAAGGAGACTACAGGAGAGGGGGGAGGTAGAGGCGGAGAATTGGAAAGCCTTGTTGTTTTTTTCATAAGCTGCGTTGTTTTCTTTATGACGGCCTTGTGTGAGCAGGATGGGGCTTGGATAATAAGGCTATGTGCTGTTCTGTTGTCAGATTTATTGCCGTTCTTTCGCCCTTGTTGCTTCCGTGTGCCGGCATAGAGGGGATGAGAGAGAGAGACTAAAGAGGCAGACACAAAGGAGGTGAGTCGGAAGAAAAATCAAAATCAGTGGCTACTGGGGTGGTGGAAGGAGGCTGGCAATATGTCTGATACCGTCCAACAAAAACATCAAATCTTTGGTGTCTCTTTACTTTGTCAGATGTCTTAAAAATGTTCTTTCAAAAAAGACAGAATCAATGATTGTCCTTATGTGAGTAATGCAGAGTGGACCTGACTTCACAATTCACCTTTTTAGATTATGCTTGTTTCAGGTGAGAGCTTGAAATCCTGACTGACAAAAAAGATGATTGCATGGCACAAAGGATTTTTTTGGGCAGAGGACACATTCAGACGGCCCAGACCAGGTAGGGTTGTTATAGACAGGTTTCACAGGCACTTTTCCATGTTGCCTGTTGTTCCAACCAGTTCCCCAGCCCTCTGAAGGTCCTCTCCTCCTCTCAGGCCTTGGAGAAGGTGGTGGCAGACGTGCCCGGCTGCCCGGGGCTGGCACCATGGTCATCGTGCCAGCGGTCCACGCAGCGGCGGCGCGCATTCATAAAAAAGTTGCTGACGGTGCTGAGCTCCAGGCCGAGCTGCTGGGAGATGGTGATCTGCATTTCCTTGGATGGACGCTTGTTCTCCTTGAAGATGGCGATGAGTGTGCGCCGCTGCAGGTCAGTGAAGACCAGACGCTGTTTCTTGGGCGTCGTGTTGCGGTCCTTGTGTTGCTCCTGTTCTTTGCGCTTGCAGGCTTGGTGTGGATGGCAGCGGTGGGAGGGATGGGGATGAGAGTGGGAGGCAAAGAGGGGAAAGAGAACACAAATCAAGGTAAATATACAAAAGTGATTATTTTCATGATCAGATGGCAAAGACAGAAGGTGGAGGGAAGTAAAGTAACTAAATGTATCATAAGCCAATACTTAAACACATAAAAACTAGTTTATACACCAGTAGATTCTACAGCTCCATCTCTATTGCCGTATTAAAGTTGATTTAAAGCTAATCCATGCCTCCTGCCCAGTGGGAATATTCCTTCCATCCTGCAGAGTGCAGACAGGGAGCCAGCCTGCGGTGAGAGAAAGATGGGGTGAGGAGGGGGTGGAGGGATTGGTACTGGCTGTTGCCTGCTAGCTGGAGACACTGCTGTTTGATTCAATATTAATGCAGTTTGAGTCGCAATGGGGGACTGAGTGACTGTTGCACAAAAGTAAGCAGTTTGTGTGCAAGTGTGTGTGTGGGGAAATGAGAGAGAGGAGGGGCAGACGCAGGCAAAGAAAAGGTTGGAGAGAAAAGAACTGAAAAGGTGGAGGAGTAAGACAAAGTGTGTGTGTGTGTGTGTGTGTGTGTGTGTGTGTGTGTGTGTGTGTGTGTGTGTGTGTGTATTAGAGCTAAAGAGAGGAGCTGAGAAGAGGAGGGAGGGGCAACGAGTGAAGGAGAACGAGAGATATTGACCGACTTTGCTGTAGGAATTGGGGGGTTCTCTGTAGGGACTGAGGTCAGAATCCCCCCCCAGCAGGTCTACAGTCTGCTACTTCAAACAGAGCCCACTGGAGCCCACTCTATTGAGCTCTGAGAGGGTATTTATAACCCATCTACCCCCCACCCCCCACCCACCCCTCCCCAAACACAAACACTCGAGAGGTGCATGTACCGGCTGCTATGAGCCCCTTCCCATACACAGAGCAATTTTCAAAAGAAAACACACCGAGTGTAGTCTCTCACATTTGGGAGGGGGGTGGTGGTGGGGTTGTAGGCAGCGAACACAGAATGTAATAGTTAATAGAATGTTGCATTGTGGGTAAGTGTGTTGTAACTCAAAGAATTCGTAGGAGGCGGGTGGAAAGCAGCAGACAGGTGCAGGGTAAAAAAAAGGCAGAAACGGCGCGCCCAGAGATTGTGTGTGCGTGCATGCATGCATGCGCACGTGCGTGCGTGCGTGCTTAAGGCACCACCTCTGCAGCCACATGTTCCCCTGCTGACTGAGGATCGAATCCTGCCAGAACGGACTGTGTGTCCCTCTCAGCTTCCCTACTGTCTCAATAAAATGCGAGCAAATTGGAGAGAGAAAGAGAGAGAAAGATAGAATCCCTGTGTGGTCTCCACCTGCTGCCATTGGTATTGTCTGATACTTTCATACTCACCTTCAATAATGTCTTACTCTCATGCTGTGTGTGTGTGTGTGTGTGTGTGTGTGTGTGTGTGTGTGTGTGTGTGTGTGTGTGTGTGTGTGTGTGTGTGTGTGTGTGTGTGTGTGTGTGTGTGTGTGTGTGTGTGTGTGTGTGTTGGGGGAGGCTGTGATTATGCTGAAGTGGCTGGAGCCAAGCAGTGGCGCTGTGTGTCTAATTACAGTGGAACAGAGCCCATTGATCAGCCATTGCAGTCCAATCTGTTTACTACAGATGTCTAACCTGCACACAAGCCCATCCATCATATTCATATTTCACATCAACACTGACGCTATATACATCACACACACGCTAATATGCCACACACAAATTTGTCTTAATGCATGCTTGTACGTACAGAATGTATATCATCATATATATTTTTGATCTATTATCGGGTTAAGGGTATTCATGAGGAAGAGGAGAAGGATGATGTAATTTTATCATTTGGAGTTGAGCTGAAATATTCCCATTGTCTCAGTGAGTTACAGTAGGTCTCAGCAGATGCTACAGGACGAGCAGGACAGGCCATTAAAGCTGCGAGGAGTCACAAAGATTTAGTTAGGAATGCCTGCTTTCACTACAACGGTAATAACTTGAAGGACTTTATAACCCTGAACACGCATGTCTTCAAGTGACACGAACCTACCGAGCAAGATATTAGCCAACATTTTCAGGGAGAAGCGTTTGCAAGCCGACTCATATGATGGCTTTATTAGAAAAGATATGTATTTGTTATTCATCACTGTGACTACATCATCTTTGAAAACACATTCTGGTCTGAGTCAACCACAAAGACATGTTTATAATTAGTTTTATTTTTACAGTTTACACGGGGAATACTTTTTTTTTTTTAAGCATTCAAAGGTAAGGTTTTTATCAAATGCATGTTTCTAAAATATATAGTGTGAATTGTTATGATCAATTAACTACTAATAAACCAGACACTGACTAGATAAGTGTCACACACACACACACACACACACACACACACACACACATACTGTATATATATATATATATATATAATGCAGCCAACCTTGCCAGTGTCAGAAGAGATTAAATTGAACCAGAAATTAAAGCCTCTGAGGTCACATAGTTTTCCTCAGTGGTGAAAATCCATCCCAGCACTTAACTGCAGTCTAATTGAAAGTTTATAATGAGGTATTCCAAAGCAAAACTAATACACACTCTAGTTGAACTGGTAACCAATATATTAAGCTGACGAAAACAGAACATCTGCATCCATGAACCAAAACCAGCTGAGCAACAAACACATGCTTTAGGTAGTAAAACTAAAATGGTTGAAATGTGCAGCCAGTTATTTATTTATTTTTTTTTTTTAACCATTTCTTCAACAAGAAAGCCAGTCTACCTAATTTTTTAACTGTAGAAAAATCTTGTTTACGTTTGCGAACAGGATTTTAGAAATGTCCACATGTGAAGGATGCTCCGCCTGTTCCACGTGTAGGGACTTGCACTGCATAAGCTCCCCACAGGCCGAGGTGGATCTACCACTTCTACTCAGCAAAGACGTGCCATCCCCTCTGGCTACAACTTGTGTGGAAGAGGATTCGTCTCCCAGCAGGACAA